>NW_026930768.1:0-43789 GCF_032062105.1 Saccostrea cuccullata
AATTTCATGATATGCAGATAACACGATGATAATGGTATAAAATATGCCCCCTCTCGGTTGATATACGACCATGTGTGAAAATTAACTTCATTATATGTCACAACTTCGATGAACTTGGGACTTAGGTATGTATCGGTGGGTGCGGTCGTCAGAAAAAATCCCTCCTCCATCCCGCCTCTGATTTTTAAAGGTGCGTGTTTGCTCTGCTTCTGATATGTATTGTTTGAATGGACTTAAAAATTCAAGTACTGCTCGTTATCTCCGTATTACATGAGAAAAATGTGCATCAAGAGCTACCTTACTTTCATTTTCGATTTGTAGCTCACAATTTCCTTCTGGGGCTATGTAAATTGTCTTAAGCTTGTGCTTTGGCTTTTCCTCTCTTTCATTCCTGAAATTAATTCATTAATATTCGTTGCTGGAGGCGTGTCAGCTGCAGTACTTGCAGGAATATACACAGCTTACAAACCAGTCAAGTGTTATTTTAAAGAATGTTATACATCGGATGGGGTCCCCTTTGATGCTTCAGGTAAAATTATTAAGAAATGAGTTAAGAGAACAAAATTTGTAAATCATCTTAAACTTCATGAAAAACTGCTGGTTATGAATAATTTTACTGTAAATCCGTCTGAGACAAATGAACTTGTTATAAAAAGATCTTTAGGCTAGATCAGTACTTGTAGAGAAGTTTGGGAATGCTTCTGGACAACAGTAGAGAAAATTGAATAAAAAGACGTTTGTTTGTTTTTCAAATTAACAACTTGCAATATCATAGCCCTCCGTGAGGATCTTCAGACCAGAGTCTTTGGACAGGATCTGGCTATTGATGTCATTATGAGGCACCTGGAAGCTCATATGACAACAAATCCAACAAGGGCACTGGCACTCTCGTTTCATGGAGGAGTTGGTACAGGAAAAACTCTTGTCAGCAGAATTATCGCCGAGGGTCTATATCGAAAGGGAATGAGAAGCAAATGTGTTCAATTAGTATTTGCAACTAGAGAATTTAAACACAAAGACAAGGTGCCTCTTTACAAGGTAATTTTGAAATGAAAATCTAACTTTTTATGCGATGTCAAGATTTTTAAGCTGTAATCTTTCTTAGAGATCATGGAAGAAGCTAGGTTCTACGAAAGACCTTAAAAAATCTGCGACTTTTTTTTTCAAGACACAAGCGATTTGTTGAGCTTGGTATATTTTAATAGGAAAATCTTAAAAATAAAGGCTTATTTCTTAAGGTCTTAAAATTGTTTCATATCTTTTTAAAACGTTTTTGATAGGTCCTATTTGATAATGTGTCGTTCATTTTCTTAATTTCCTTGCGTGTAAAATGCTTACCATCCTTTGAAAAATATATAATTATATATAATATACTATTTAAAAAGAAGGGGATAGTGGATTTACAAGGACAATGAAATGCAGATCATGAGGTCAGGAAGGAAACATAAAACATAAGGGACACATTTGTCAATTTATTCGAAATACTGTGACAGTGTACGGTCAGAAAAAGATTCTCCAGAATAAGGGTCGACACCAACACAGGGTCACACACCACCAATGTGAAACGCCTGAAGCGGCTAAAACTCCCTCGGTTGGCAAGACAAGTTCGGATTCGGCGTGGCATACTCCAAACGAGGTGTTCCAGGTCATTTTTGGGAAGGTTATTCCATTCTTGTTCCAATGCTGTAGCAAGGTTTTGGACATTGGCATTAGGTTGTTGACGTTGGCGTAGCCGCTGTCCAAGCATGTCCCAGACATGTTCAATGAGGAAAGGTC
Organism: Saccostrea cuccullata; assembly: GCF_032062105.1. Taxonomy (NCBI): domain Eukaryota; kingdom Metazoa; phylum Mollusca; class Bivalvia; order Ostreida; family Ostreidae; genus Saccostrea; species Saccostrea cuccullata. Next base: position 1,777 of record NW_026930768.1, read on the forward strand.
CGGACTGACTGCGGGCCAAGCTTATGTGGTGATGTGAAATTCTGCTGTTGGAGTCTTCAACGATACTGGTCCTATGACATCTGACATTGTCATCATGAAAATTGAAACGACGTGCAGATGGCACAACAATGGGTACCAAGATGTCGTTCGGTTATACTGCCCTGTGACTCGTCCAGCAAAAACACGCAAGTCTGCTCTGCATCCATCCTCATTCCGATCAAGTCTTATTACCTAAACGTCACGGAAACTTTCGTTAAGTTGGCGCCACAGCTTCCTGCGTCTTTCAAGGAAGTCCGCGGTGAACCTCGACTCATCTAAGAATATTACGTAGTTTCATCGTCGATTATCCCAGCGTTGATGGTGATGACGCCATTGGAGTAGGGTCCTCAAACGGAATGACACGAGGTAAGTAAAATCTGTGCAGTTGATTCCTAATGGCCTGACTACTCACTTCCAAGCCAACATCCCTTTGAAGTTCAGACCTTATCTGAATTACTGTTACCAGACAATTTCTCATGGTAATGTTGCGGATGAATCTGTCCTTAGCCAGAGTTGTTGCCCTTGGTGAACCGGATCGTGGTCTCTCCTGAACAAACCTATAGCACGTTGTCTGGACTGATAATAGACTGTGAAACCATCGTTGCTTTTCCGCAGCGACCTGTCTTGAGCCAACCTGTTAGGAAGATTTGTTTAGTTCCTTGAGAGGACGTAGTTTCCTAAAGCAGATCTTCAATGAATGCTAATAATTCACCGTACTATTGCACTAACAGCATTTGAAGGATGTATATTGTATGGTTGTATTTCTCATTTCTAATTTTAGGACGTGTTAAAGAAGTTGATTGAAAGTAGTGTAGAAAAATGTAAGCGGTCTTTATTCATATTCGATGAAATTGACAAGATGGCACCTGGATTAATTGATACTTTAACACCCTATCTGGATTTTCATGAGCAGTTGTCGGGTACTGACTACAGAAAGTCCATCTTTCTATTTTTAAGGTTAGCAGTAAAAATTCAGCGTTTGATGAAAATGTAAGACGCTGCAGACTTAGTAAGGAAAGACACAAATATATATTCATGAAAATTAATTATTTATTAGTTTAATTAAGGTATTTTGCCAGTAGTTGCCTTTCTGATCAAAATTTGTCCGTTGTCTGTGGTGGTAGTCGTCGTTGTAAACTTTTCACATTTTTATCTTCTTCTTAAGAACCACTGGGCCAGGAATGATGAAACTCATGTGGAAGCATCCTCAGGTAGTGTAGATTCAAGTTTGCTCAAATCATGACCCCTCGGGGTAGGATGGGGCCAGAATGGTCGATCAAAGTTTTACATAGGACAAGATAGGGAAATCTTTAAAGATCGTCTCCTCAGGTACATGTATTTCAAAGCCATGATTAGTGATATTTATATGGAATCATTCTCAGTGTAGAATCTAGAATCTTCTTCTCCAGAATAGCAAAGTCATGATTAGTGATACTAGTATTTATTTGGAAGCATTTTCGGGTAGTGTAAAATTAAAATTGTTCAACTGATTTAAATTAAATCAGATCATGGCCCTTTGGGTTAGGGAGGGAAACAATGGGGAATCAAATTCAAATTTTTATTAAGTTATATATAGGAAGGAAATGTTTAAAGAAAATCTTTTTATCAAGAATAGCAAAGTAATATGCTGTATTAAGGGGGCCGACTATAGTTTTATTGTGTGAAAACTACAATAACGAAACTCTTCATTTTTATATCATATATAACTTACATGAACTTCAGTATACATGCAAAGTTTGGGGGAAATCTACTGTCCAGGTATTTTTGAGGGACCGTCCCAAATACAGGTACATTTACTATAGGCTTATATAGGAAAATGCCAATTTTAGCACTTTAAAGCAAATTATACAAATACTACAATAGGCATTTTGTTAAAACTATAATAGTTAATGAGTAATACTATATTATACAATATATGTAAGAGACACAAAATTCTACCGTCTTGTTAGCTGAAGGGCGTATCTCAAAATGCAAAAAATTAGCAAATTTTACTATTTTTATAGAGTATTACAAAATATGACGTACACAATAGATTCACTTGAAAACATAATAAAAATATTGGAGATATTCTCAAATTTCTATGTTTTAAATTTCAAGTGCGTATGTTTAATACTTTTTCTTAAATAATATTTTATTACCCCTTTATTTAAGAGCTACAGATTATCATAACGTCAAAAACACGCTGCAACGACGTCAACCTACCTATCATTTGCAAAATCAGTTAAAAAATCAGTTATATCAAATTGTAATTACATTTTTATACCTATAATTTCTTAATTTTGTTTAGTTTTAAAATTAAGCGAATAAAGTTGCATTAAAACAGTAAATACGCCTCATTTTACTATGATGCGCGAAATATTGCGCAATGGAAACTATAGTCGGCCCCCTTAATATGAAGGCATTCTCAAGTAGTATTAAATTCAAGCCCCCCCCCATTTCAGTAAACTTTTCAGTTCTAATCAGATATATGCTTTTTCCTAGCCGATTTATTCAGGTGAGCGATGTGGCTCCTGGGCCTCTATTTTTGTAATTGAAATCTCTAGTCACTATACCATTCGTTACAATATTTTTTTTTTACAATTGCATTCCACTTTAAGTCTCTCCGATCAATAATATGTTATAATTATGACTTGAAAATTTTTATTTCAGCAATACCTGAAATTTGACAAATATTACCTGGCTGAAAACTAGTAAAAATTGTATTTTTATGGAAATTCCTACTAGGGGCCTAAAGCAAACAAAATGAACTGTAAAAAAAATACATTTTTGTTCTTTGAACGTACAAAGAGTTGTTAATTTCATAAAAATACAAACAATAAAAATTCGTCAACAAAACATAAAAAAAAGTAAGATAAGTTCAAGGTCCAGTTAAAGGGTTGGGTGGTTGTGGCCATTCTTAGACTTTTGTTCTCCTTTAGAAGAAGAGCTCCGTATAAAGATATAACAAAATGATCAAAAAAACTAAAAGTTATGAAATTTTTCTCTGGGAAATGATAGTTGACAGCCTAAGATATCATATCCCAAAATTTAAGTTATATCTGGTGGTTGATAAAAAAATAATCTGTTGACCCCCTAGCCTCCTTAAACAATACACATAGGGAGCAGAGCTATTGCAGACCTTCACGCCCTGAGAGGCGAGATTAGAAACAGAGAGGAATCTTCTGTGTGCTCCTTTTCATTATTAAGTAAATGCACTTATAAACTATATCCGTATAAATTCCAGTTTGTAAAAAATGGTCTTAAAGTCAGTAGAAAAAACACTACTTAGTCTTTGAAGTAATAATAGAATGTATTCGCTGATAAGTTTCTGTCGTTGTCGTTAGCTTTTCTTGTGAAATGGTATTGAATACCTTATAATTTCATATAATCAGAGTTTTTAAACATGATCTTAAATTTATTCTTTTTCAGTAACTCGGCTGGAAAAGAAATATTTCAACATACATTTCAACACCAGGGTTCCAGAGAGAGAATTGGTTTGAATGAAATGGAACAACTCATCAGCAAAGTCACTGTTAACAACAACTCAAGTAGGCGACAAAGATTTTAAACCTTATATTAAACAGATATCAATGTTCAATTTTGACTAGTTACCTAGTGCATGAAAAATCCTTTTGTCAGTAGAATTGTACGTTTCAATATTATTAACAGCCATATCAAATCATCTTTATTTAAAGGCGGCATGTACCAGAGTGACGTCATCATCAAGCACCTCGTCACAGCCTACGTTCCCTTTCTACCGCTGACAAGGAAACATGTGAAGATGTGTATTAGGGATTACCTGGTGGCCAGAAATTATTATAAAAGGGACAGTGTACCAGAGGAAATAGTCCAAAAAGTCATGAGTGAACTGATTTTTTCCCCACCTGACAACCAATTATTTTCGGTAAACGGCTGTAAACGTGTAGCGAATAAGGTTGATTATATAATGTACTATTACCAAAATTAAGAGAATCAGAAGTTTCTTATGAGTATAGTTGCTAGTTATTTTCTTATATTGTACTATAACATTAAATCAGAATCTGTAAAACTGCATACAAATTTAATTTAGGCAATCCAAAACCTATAAGGGGCCTTTGTGATATTTACTGCCATAATAATATTATCATTATGTATTAATCTCTCCTTCTGTCATTCTCCAGCATTCCGCCTCATCGAGTAGGACATATAAATTGTTACTTTTGTCTTTCTACTTATGTCATCTGTTTTCCAGATGTTCATGAGGCTGATCTTTAAATCAGTCTGACCTTTATATCCTTATATCTTAAATATACAATATTTATTTATGTATCTTATTGAAGTTTCAATTATTGGCAATCATAAATCTTAGGTTAAGTAAACGAAAATAAGGATAAATGATAATAAGACCCTTAGAAACGTGTACTACAACGAGTGAGCAATAGGTATCGAATATCTACAGTCCCTGATGACCATATCATAAACATTTTAAGGATAAGTAACACAAAAACGATCTTTTTCTGAAGAAACTGAATTCCTTTTATGTATCCAGATGTCTTTCTCACCGAAAAAATAATATCTGACCATCTTACAAGTTTATTATTGAACAATTCACCAAAATTTGGTGTCTGGAAAATGAGAAGATTCATGACAAGTCATGGGTAACAAACAGAATGAGATAGCAAATCATTTCTAAATTCTAAAAAAAAAGTATATACATCAGATTATATACAGCAGTATGATTTTACTCAGGAATAGACACTTACAAAAAGGTATGTCTTTAATACTTGGGATTAAATCTAAGACATACACAAAAGTGACGGTATGAATAAAATTATTTACTCATCTCTGAGAGATACACGCCATACAAAGAGTGTAAGGAAAGAAATACACACCAAAATAGCAGCAGTGTGATCGTACAAAGAAAACACTGATACAAATAGAAGGCGATCATCCTTAAAAATATACACTGTACCAATGGTGCAACAGGAACTGTTGAAAATAATACAATATTACATATGGACATAACGGACAGTATTCCAGATCAAAAGTCCATAAAAAAATACAAAACAGGAGCAGAACAAACACAAACCTCCAAAATATCAGAGGTGGGATCAGGTGCCATGGAGGAGTGAGCATCCCTGCCGCCCGGTCACATCCGCCGTGTGCTCCTTGTCATTATCGGGGAATAACGGGAAAATCCGTCGACAATTTAGTGTATAAATAATGGACTAACAATTAGTATGAAAAACGTCAGTCAGCATTTGACTCAAAGAAAAATTGTTAATAATTATTTGCTGACAAAGTCATTGTATCGACCATAGAACTTACGAAATGATGACTTTAAACGAGAATGCTGATATTCTTATTTCATCAATTTGCTTGTCGATAATTTACCTCGTTTTAGAAACTGATCATACGTAGAGAATGCTCCTGCGTATCAACTGTCTGAGATATATAAATTCCGTATGCAGGTGATGAAGGTATATTGCTGCAAAAGTAAGGGAAATTGTCGATAGAAAAGTTATAAGTCATCACGTTTTTCATAGAGCGTGGTTAGATTACCATTAACGCCTTTTTCAAGTAAAAAAAATATCCAAATATGAAACAGATGTGTCAGGTATCTTTAAAAAACAAGACTCAAAAAAAAGTATACATACGAGACTGCATCAATAAGGCATGATGATGTGGTACATGTATTAATATTAGCTTCTAATTATAAGAAACATTCTACATCAAGCCTGATAATTCTAATGCAAAAGCTGAAGATAACAAAACAATGACGATCTAAAAATATATATAAACAGTACAATTATGAGGGTATTAGACATAATAAAAGGTTATATTAGCTAACAAAATCGTTCTGACGAAAATAGAATTTACGAAATGCTGAATGAAATGTTGAAGACCACTTCTATTAACACTGTATGTGAATATAGCAAACATATGGACTTCTAAAATCATCAAAGGTGAGATCAGGTATTATGGAGGATCGAGTATTCTACGTTTTTACGATAAAAGGTGCATGTGTTTAGTAATATTATATACTGTGTTTCGTATTATTGTCAATGTATCAAATTATATATATTAACATAAAATTAAAGAGAAAGTAGATATCCTTTTTTGTCATTAGATTATGTCATTTAGGAGATTACATGAAAATCCTGCTCTTGTGTAATATTTGGAAGACATAAACTCTTTATACAGGTGATGATAGTTTATTGCTCAGTAAATAAGTGAAGTCTACGATAAAAAAATTTCGTTGATTTTGATATGTAATAGAATATCTAAACATAAAGCAGATGTATTAGACTCTGTGTGTCTTTTAGTTTGAGTTCAAAGGATTTACTCAAACCAATTAGGAATTAGGAATGAAAACAGATACATGTATTCCTTATATATAAATAATGCTAAACGAAACTCTATAATTATGAGATACACATAGCAACAGGACCAGTATAGGTAACTGTAGGATTGACAAAATAACACGACTTCTTCGACTAAAGTGTATTATTAATTACAGCCTAACAGGACTAATTGAGAAACAATCTGCAAAAGGAATGAATGTATATGTAAATAACAGTAGCTAAAATAAAAAACGGGGATAAGAAATGGGCAAGAGTTGCATTGTGGTACTCCCTTAGAGAAAACAGACGAAAAGCCCGTAGAAATGTAGCGTTTTCAAATCATTATTATTTCATACCTGTACATGCATATACTTTGTTAACATATTTTAATGTTTGATCATATCATAGTAATTAAGATATTTCACATTTATAACTATAACCGTTTCGTTTAATTTAAGAATTAGATTCTGGTAATTGAAATATTTTCTCCAAAAATTTGAACTGTTGACATTTGTATTTTTTGACGTTGCAGATTGCTCCGGGTGTTAGAGAACGATATCACTTTAAATGTTATTACTTGAAAAGTTTTCAAGTTAACATCATAAAACTTCGTAATTTATCTGCCAAGAACACGCTTTATCCACCCTGAAAATTTTATTAAGATACATTAATTTCTTTAAAAGATATGAGCTCAGTCTACGAAATTTTGGGACAACCCTCGTAATTCAATCATTTTGAAAAAACACCTCAGCTAAGGCTTATTTTGGAAGGAAAATATCTTTTTAACAAAAGAAGTTATGATTAGAGTGTCTTTACTTCTTTCAGGTGAACTTCAACTACTTTCCTCTTTGTATAAATGTCGTATTTCTCCGTGCCACATCGTGACCCTGAGGATGTGAAGGTCGGGGATAGAGGACAGTATCTACAACAAGTCACTTTCTCCAGGTATTTTGTCAGAAAAGGAAACGAATACAATGTCTTGTGACTCTCTGATGAAGAATCCGGTACCGCTATCCTCCGCTTTATCCCTCTCTCCCACTCCGTACCTTAAATTGTTTTTAGGAAACTGTACCTTTTTACACCTGGTTCTTAAGACCTTACGCCTGTTTTTGTTTTACAGCTTTTAAGTTTCATTTATTTAATTTGACATTTCTTCACTTTATATTAAACATTTCAAGATACATTTCGACATGTAAAATTGACATTACATTTTTGAGAAAGATTTTTTTTCTGATAAGAGAATCATGAATATCTTGTGGCTTTTTCATGCATGATCTTATTCCATCTTTAAAAAATATTACTAGTGGAGGAAGGTGTAATAAAAGCAGCAATTATAATATATATATATATATATATATATATATATATATATATATATATATATATATAAAGCACTAAAAATGACCAACGACACGAACAATAAAAATTGTCAAATTTTCGGGACGCCCTGTCCCTTCCTCAGGACAAAGAAAAAAGTTAAAAAGTCATAAGAACAAAGAAAAGATAGAAACAAAAACAACTAGCACTACTACTAAACTACTAAACTACTAAACACTAGATATTTACATACTTAATTACATGTTGAATTCGAAATTTTTAAGAACAATAATAAAGAAAGAAATCTGGACATTTAGGATATACAGTGTTGTTGGTTTTTTAGTGCTTTTTATATATATATATATATATATATATATATATATATATATATATATATATATATATATATATATATATATATATCTGAAATAACGTGCAAAAAGTTAGCTCAAATTAGCTGGAATCCTGGGGTGTTGCTAAAACGCGGAACGGAAAGCGGAACGGAACGGAAAACGGAATCTATTAGGGTGAGAATGTGAACTTGAACGAACATTTCCATAGTAAAAAGGTTATGATTGGAGGGGGGGGGCAAATATTTGATATCTAAACGAACCATGGAAAGAGAAGAAAATGTTAAAAAAATATTAAGATAGGGCAAACCTTTACGGCGAGCTCGAATAGACAACTCTTATACACAATGGTTGTTAAAATTTCATTCAAAATAGAGTCCTTCTCTGGATAGACAAAGTTGTGGTAGATAATGCAGATTGCAGAATCTTTGCATTCATTGAAGTTAAAGTTTGTTTGTTTGCGGCACATATGTGTGCATGTTGGGGGGGGGGGCGTAGATGAATGACCCCGTAAAAATGAGTTTGTTTTCCCGCTCATCGCAAGGTCTTAGAAGTTGTATTAGGTCTGCCCCCTTTTTTGTGTCCAAAATGTACATAAGTTTTAATAAATCAATTTTTAATTTGGCTGTGGGACCTACACAGACCCGAAACTACCATCCCCCCTTTCATGACTCGCGAATTCGACACTGCGTGCGTAATCTGAATAGTATGACTAGTTATTTTTGTCTTTTCAGACATTGGCATTGGAAACAAATTGAAAGAGGGATGGGGGTCAGAAAAAATTTCAATATACAACAAATTTGACAAGCAAAAAAAGGGGAATACTAGTATGTCCTTTGCCTAGCCTGGTTCCCTGTCCCTGTTTTGCTTCGTATACTCCGTGTCGCTAGGCAAGGATGAGACAGGGGACCAGGCTAGTCCTTTTCCCAAACACGAAAGTCCTATTTCGTGTGTGTGTGGGGGGGGTCTTTCAGAAGCATTTTTTTTCCACGGAGGGTGTGTATGACTCATGAATATATAATAGTTTACAATAAATTTTTATCAGAAATGACTTTTACAACAAGAATATTGCTCTTTTATCTGATTTATATTGAATCTATGTTATTTGTTTGACGTAAAATTTTCCGTTTTCCGTTCCGTTCCGCTTTCCGTTCCGTTTTCCGTTCCGCGTTTTAGCAACACCCGGAATCCTGTTATCTAATAGGAACCCAATAAACCCTCCTGTAAAAGAAGCTGTTCCAAACGGCAATTTCATCACCTGATCTAGGTCTTGGGAACCCTTTTTATGGCTATAAATAGATATACATACCTTTAACTGAATTCCCTAATCAATACATATGCACAGCTAGAAAAAAAAACACACAGGTATATTTTACTTTTTACAAAGATATATAACTTTCTTCCAGCATTATTATATAAAAATAATATAATTTTTATTGATGAGAAAAAACAGTGCAACACGTGGCACGTCGTTTCCATACCAACTATTTCACTTTCGTTTTGTTATTCGCGGAATTCCTTCATGGACTCTGTAAAGTGGATAGTGTTTTGTGGACTTTTTACTTGGATCCCTGGAATTAAATCATTTTTGGATATTGGTCCGAGCGTGGGAGCTGCGGTATTTGCTGGAATATACAAAGCCTACAAACCGGTCAAGTGTTATTTTAAAGAATGCTGTCCGGCAGACTGGGACCATCTAAATGCTACAGGTAAAATATTACTTATTAGTAAAACTTCGAGAAAATTGGTAATGATAAATCCATCTTAGACGAATCATCCGTTACTTATCGAAAGATTTTGGGCCAATATATAAGAAATTTGATTTACCTCTATTACGTTTATATGAAAAGAATATTAATTGGTGTATCGACCTACTACGTACGGCAATACAGTAAACTACACTTGTCTGTTAAAAAAAACAACATTAAAATCGAACCAAATACATGTTTAAATTTCTTTGCTTTTCAAATATGTTTTGATTTTCTGTCTTTTTTATGAAGTTGATATGAATTGTAGTCTTCAGACCAGAGTCTTTGGACAGGATCTGGCTATTGATGTTATTATGAAGCACCTGCAAGCTCACATGACAAAAGATCCAACAAGAGCGCTGGTACTCTCTTTTCATGGAGGAACTGGCACAGGGAAGAATCATGTCAGCAGAATTATCGCCGAGGGTCTATATCAAGAGGGAATGCGAAGCAAGTACGTCCATTTCATATCAGCAACTAAAGAATTCCCACACCTATATCACGTGTCTGTTTACAAGGTAATTGTTTCACAAAAATCTTAACTTTTATGTTTTTTTTAAAGTTTTCTTATTTGCAATCTCCTGTGGGAATAATGCCTAAAAGTACCCTCTAGAGAAGACTTAAAAACCTGAGAACACGGTTGACTTGATGAACATAATATAAGATATGTAACTACAGAACATCATAATTATGATGAGAAGTTGTCCCCCACCCCCCACCCCCCCCCCGAACATTTTAAAATTCTTATTAGTTACATGTATTAGTATTAATTGATAAGGGAGCATTGTACTCTTGTTATTTTAGAGAAGATAAGTTGCATTTTTACGAAACATCAAGTCCACAGTATATAGCCATAAGTGAGTCATAATTTAATTTTTTACACTATATAGTTCATTGAGAAACCAAATTTATAAAAACTCGTTGTGAGGTCAATTTCCATGGTTTTTTCACTTGAAGCATGCAGAATTGTTCACATTTTCTTGTCTAAAATGCTAAACAAAATGATACGCAAATCATTGAGAATCAATACTGAGATTGGCAAGACAAAATATAACCTCAAATTACTATGATTTCTTAACAAATTAGAGTCTTAAGGTCAGACGAGACGTTCCTCAAAATCTGTTTTGTATATCTTCTAATGTATGAAAAATATTCAAAATTTTATTAACATTCTGATTTCTAAAACAGTTTTTAAACGTTTTTTTTTTTTTTTAAAAATCCAAAAACTTAATCATTTGAAATTGGAAAATTATTTTTCTTCCCTTAAGGATTATATCAGGAAAAAACTACCCCTGGTATCTTGCAGAAATGCCTGGTAAGGTACCTCAATTTTTTGTGAGTAAACATGTTTAAGTAGCAATACTTCAATGACAAACTCCTAGAAAAAATTATCTATTATTAAGGAACGTCTCGTCTGTCCTTTATTTTTTTCATTTCACACTTGTACGTGATATCACCGCATTGCCGACAGACAAAATCATTTCTTGAGCCAATGAGACAGCTTAGAATAATTGATATATATATATATATATATATATATATATATATATATATATATATATATATATATGAAGAAATAACAAAATTTAAGCAGTGAAATATTACTCATTTTTTAATTTAGGACAAATTAAAGGAGTTGGTTGAAAACAGTGTAAAAGAATGTGAGTGGTCTTTATTTATATTCGATGAAATTGACAAGATGCCACCTGGAGTCATCGATACTTTAACACCTTACCTGGATTTCAACGAGCACCTGTCGGGTACTGACTACAGAAAGGCCATCTTCCTGTTTTTAAGGTTAACGATCATTCTAGTGCAACAATTCGTTTTACAAAAAAAAAAAAATCCTTTTTCAAAATGATTTTAAAGGAATTCCGTTTTTAGATTAACAAAGAAAAGTTGGTTATTTTCGCTTCATGAACCTTGAACTTGGAACTTTATTCTCATAACTGACAGAACAGTTAAGAGAAGATATGTACAGTATAATGAACATGAAATATTACAATAACAGAGTAATATCAACCAAGAGAGGTAACAGTTAAGAGAAGATATGTACAGTATAATGAACATGAAATATTACAATAACAGAGTAATATCAACCAAGAGAGCTAACTCTCTCAATTATAATATCTAACAATTTACAAATCTTGCTGAGTTTATTAGTATTTTTTACATTAAAAAGCATTTCAAATTTCAAAATATTTGGATTCAAATGAAATATTTTAGCAAGCAGAAAAATTGTTTATGTTTGTTGAAATATCAAAAGAAAATACTAATTAACGCTTATTTCTTTTTTATTTCAATTATGACTTAAAATCTCTCTTTTAACAGTTATATCTAAGGTTTTGACAAACTGTTTTTACTTGGCTGTGTGAATATATCTACTTCAAATTATATGTTTTAGAATAATGTAAACAAATACTAATAGAAATAAATTAACCTTAAAATTAAAAACATCTTTTCTGTTTGAACTTACTTTTTCAACACCTTATGATTTCATTTTTCGTTTCCAGTAACACGGCAGGAAAAGAAATATTTCAACATACATTTCAACACCAGGGTTCCAGAGAAAGAATTGGTTTGAATGAAATGGAACAACTCATCAGCAAAGTCACTGTTAACAACAACTCAAGTAGGCGACATAGATTTTAAACCTACATCCCGTTCAATTTTGAATGGCTTCTGTAGGTTTTCTAGCATGAAATATGGAGTTAACGAACAATTTCCATGCTTAAAGTTCATTCATACAATACATATCGGACCTCTAAAACACTGGAGTCGTGATTAAATTTCCTTGAGGAGGATACAACCACTGTCGACTGGTCTTTTCGTGATCGGACAATAGGAAAAAATCGTAATAAATTCATTATATACAACTGGCATAAAAACGTTAGTCATATTTCTAGTTAAAGATAAATTTGTACTTGCTGACAAGGTTAGTTATCATCGACCATAGAAACTGCGTAATTGTGACTTAAAGAGAGATATCATTGTTTCATCAACTTGTTTATCGATAGCTTGTCTCGCTTAAAAATTGTTTGTACGTTGAAAAATATCATTGCTCTTTGAACCAAATGGAAGACATAAAGTCCATGCAAGTGATAAGAACTTATTGCTATAAATGTAATAGAAGAAAGAAAAAATCGACAAATTAATGGAAACATTTGCAATAACTATGAGCAATAATTTTGCCTTCGTGCTACATAATCTAAACATCCTGAAACTGGGTTTCCAAAAAGGGTTACTGATGAATAGTTCGGTTAAATTGTCAGGTAATTTCAACTGTTTCCTGAGAGGGTGTTACGAAACTTCGTAAAATCTTCAACATGAGTTGAAATGCAAAACCCCACAATCAGCAGTTTTATTGTTTATGATTAGTAAAAAGTATTCTTCAGTATTTCACAACAAATTCATATTTGAAATCCAATGTTTACCACAAAAAATGTTCTTGTATTCAAAATACTTTTTGACAAGACAAACTTCTATGAAGCATTAATTAACCTTTCAAAATGTAAAATCATGACTTTTCATATTATTTTTGTAGGTATTTCAAGTAGGTCAAAGGTCAAGGTCAGATTATCTGTAGCGCTATTTTTCATAATATTTCATAAATTACGGTACACAAGCTTAATGGCATTTTACTCCTAATGTGTTTAAAAAAATATGCAGTTATCAAATTTGGTACTATGAACTATTTTGAAAAGTAGGTTAAAGGTTAAATTCGAGGGTTACTGGGTTGGTAACCATTATAATTTTCAATATTTATTGTAGCAAGCAATATATTTGCAAAATATCAGAGCAATACATTTATTTCAGAGTTTTCACAATATAAGGGTCAGACGTACAAACAGACGCCATATAAAGTTACGCCTAATAGTTGCTCTGCAACAAATTAGCTGAATTTTTTTCGATGTACAGTTTCATATAGCTATATTGCATGGAAAGTCCTATTCGCGATATTGTTATACGTTTAATTGCTTAACTACAAGTCATCATTTCAAAAACATCTTTATTTCACATTGTGTCCTTACAGGTGGCATGTATTTGAGTGACGTCATCATCAAGCACCTCGTCACAGCCTATGTTCCCTTTCTACCGCTGACAAGAAAGCATGTTAAAATGTGTATTAAAGATTACCTGGTGGCCAGAAATTATTATAAAAGGGACAGTGTGCCAGAGGAAATAGTCCAAAAAGTCATGAGTGAACTGATTTTTTTCCCAGATGACACGCAAATATTTTCAGTGACCGGTTGTAAACGTGTTCCAGATAAGGTTGATTATGTTATGTACGATGGATAAGACTCAAAGAATTAAAAGTGCCGTGTGTGTATAGTTGCATGGAAGATAATTTCGTAGATTTTAGTATTATATTAAATGAATATTTGTAATACTGCATTTATATCTCATTCAGAAAGGTGTTTTGTTTGGAATTTAGTATTTTAGTTAATGTTAAAGAACTACAAAACTACTACAAGTGATATCCAGTGTTATTGTTCACTTAGAAATAGGGAAACTAGAATTTTTTTTCCCTTTCTTCCGCTGGAAAGAAAACATGTCGAGGAATGTATTTAAGATTACCTGGTGGCCAGAAATTATTATTATAAAAGGGACAGTGTATCAGAGGAAAAAGTCCAAAAAGTCATGAGAGAACTGATTTTTTTCCACATGACATGCAATTATTTTCAGTAAACGGCTGAAAACGTGTAGCGAATAAGGTTGTGATTTTCACTGCCATAATAATATTATCATTATGCATTAAGGACATACGCAACGTAGCTTACCTACTGATAATTTTTCAAGATATTTTCAATTCAAGATTATAGTATCATCAGATGTTTATGGACAAAAAATCAGCTTGTATTACCAAAGGTTTTTGAAAGATATTGATTGATGAAAAATTTTGGATGATTTAAAGAAAAATATATTAAAAATGCTAAACATTTATTCCAGATGTTTCTTTTATCCAAAATTGTTATAAAAGAAGTGTACAATACCATTATGAAGTTAAAACATTACACACAGTTCCTTCAAGATTTGGAACTCTTCAACTCCATGGAAAAAGACAAAAAGTTCAAACTATGTTGCGTATGACCTTAATGTCTCATTCTGTCATTCTCCAGCATTCCGCCTTATAGAGTGGACAAACAGGAAGAAGTTTAAAAAGATTCTTCCTTTTGTCTTTCTACTTATGTCATTTGTTTTCTAGATGTTCTTGAGGCTGGTGAAAACACCCCTATCTTTACTCAGTCTGGCCTTTATATCTTTGTATCTGAAATATACATGTACATGTATTTATTTATGTATCTCATTTAAGTTTCAATTAATCATAAATTTTAGGTTAAGTAAACAAAAAATATGGAAAAATGATTATAAGACCCTTAGAGACGCGTACTACAACGAGTAAGCAAGAGGTATCGAACATCTACAGTCCCTGGCCATATCACATTTTAAGGATAAATAACACAAAAACAAACTTTTTCATAAGGAACTTAATTCCTTCCGTGCATTCAGATGTCTTTCTCACTGAAGAAATAATATGTGACCATCTTACAACTTTATTATGGAGCAATTAACCAAAATTTGGTGTCTGGAAAATGAGA
Organism: Saccostrea cuccullata; assembly: GCF_032062105.1. Taxonomy (NCBI): domain Eukaryota; kingdom Metazoa; phylum Mollusca; class Bivalvia; order Ostreida; family Ostreidae; genus Saccostrea; species Saccostrea cuccullata. The sequence goes on from NW_026930768.1 coordinate 17,133, forward strand.
AGATGGGTAATAAACAGCAGTGAGATAGCAATGAAGGATATGGAGATAACGAATAGTTTTCAATATCAAAGTCCATAAAACAATACAAAATAGGAGCGGAGCAAACACGGACCTCCAAAACATCAGAGGTAGGATCAGGTACCACGGAGGAGTGAGCATCTCCTGCCGACCTGTCACACCCGCCGTGTGCTCCTTGTCATGATCGGGGAATAACGAAAAAAATCCGTCGTCAATATTGCTGCAAAAGTAAGGGAACTTGACGATAGAAAAGTTAAAAGTCATTACGTTTATCATAGAGCTTGGTTGTTAGATTACCATTAACGAAACAGAATGAGATGTGTCAGACTCTGTGGTATCTTTAAAAAACAAGACTCTACAAAATATACATACGAGACTGCATCAATAAGGCATGATGAGGTGGTACATGTATCAATATTAGCTTCTAAGAAACATTCTACAACAAGCCTGATATTTCTAATGCAAAAATTGAAGATAAAAAAAAACAATGACAATCTAAAAATATCTATAAACAGTACAATTATGTAAAGAGGGTATTAGACACAATGAAAGGTTATATTTGCTGACAAGATCGTTCTAACAAAAATGGAATATACAAAATACTGAATGAAATGTTGAAGACCACTTACAATAATATACGTGAAAATACCAAAAATATGGACCTCAAATCATCAAAGGTGGGATCAGGTATCAAGGAGGAGTATCCATTCAACATTCGTCTTTACGATAAAAGGTGTTAGCCTACTTTTATTAAATATTTGACTTTAAGATATCTGGTATGAACAACAGAACTCTGAGGAAATGTTTTTATGCTACCAAAGCGGGGAAAACTGTTAATCTGTAAAATTTTGGATAACGAATGATCGAGAAAAACGACACTGCATGAATGAGTGGACGGAATTCTTTTAATCTTAAACTGTCAGCAGCAGACTCTTTCAGATTTTACAGCATTGACAGGTTGCGATACCTATTTATATGTTCGGTTTGAAATTCAGATGAAATTCAAAAGATGCGCCAATGAAATCCAAAATTTCTGTGACATAGAACTGTTATTATAGGATACGGTATTTGAGTAGCTTCCCTTTGTTACATTTACGAACTTGCATAACTTACCGGGGAAAATATATCCATTGGGATAATACAACACGTAAGTTTATGGTGTTAAAGAACTGTAAATTATCTCAGAGAATGCTAGTTATGACACAACATTATTTAATGACGTTTTATCGTTAGAACCATTTTGAATTTCAGCAACGTTTACCATGTTAACGTGCGCATTCGTGCGCACGATTTTTGAAATTAAATTATTAGACCGTTTCACGGTAACTGCGGTACCTGCTCTTTTGCAGGGCAAAATGATAGAGTTTGGAGAAATATAACGTAAAAGTAATTGTTTAATATACGTCATTTAATTATCTGTCAATAAAAACTTCGCCAAACGTTATTATTTTGCCCTGCAAAAGTACTGCAGTTACCGTGAAGGGGCTAATAGAAAAGTAAAAAAAAGTTTCGTTTTATAAATTTAAAATCATAATTAAATGATAAGAAATGAATATAATACGCTACGCGCATTGGTGAAGTTTTCCGTCCATTTTTTTTCTTTGATTCATCGATCAAAGAAAAAATATTACATTCATTTCTTAATTCTAATAAAATATTCAAACATAGAGCAGACTTTGTGTGTCTTTTAATTTGAGTTCAAAGGATTAAGTCAAACCAATTAGGAATAAAGAATGAAAACAAGCATTCCTTATACGGGTATATAAAACGCTAAACTACAGTAAACTCTATGAGATACACATCGCAACAGGACCAGTGTAACGTAACTGCAAGGTTGACAAATTAACACGACTTCTTTGACTAAACTGTATTATTAATTAACCACCTAACAGAACTTTAACAGAGAAACAACCTGCAAAATGAATAATGATTTAATCATTTTGAAAAACCACCTCAGCTAAGGTTTTGATTTGGAAGGAAAATATCTTTTTTAACATACACTGTATGAATTTATGCTTAGAGTGTCTTCACTTCTTTCAGGTGAACTTCAGCTACTTTCCTCTTTGTATTAATGTCGTATTTCTCCGTGCCACATCGCGACCTTGGGGATGTGAAGGTCGGGGATAGAGGACAGTATCTACAACAAGTCACTTTATCCAGGTATTTTGTCAGAAAAGGAAACGAATACAATGTCTGGTCACTCTCTGATGAAGAATCCGGTACCGCTATCCATCGCTTTATCCCTCTCTCGCACTCCGTACCTAAAATTGTTAATTCAAACTGTACCTTTTTACACCTGGTTCTTACAGACCTCACGCCTCTTTTGTTTTTCACCTATTCTATGAAGTTTCATTTATTTAATTTGACATTTCTCTTTTTTTGCGTTTCGATATGCAAAATTGACATTGCGTTATAAGAAAGATTTTTTTTCTGATAAGAGTATTCTGAATTTCGTTTGGTTTTCTTTCATGCATAATCTTATTCCATCTTTAAAGATACGAGGGGCGTTCAATAAATAATGTCAATGGGGCTCAGAAAGAAGCAAAAGACGCTTTTCAATGATTTAGTCTTCATCATTTTACTTATTAATCTATTTTAATTCAAACACATGTCCGTTACATTTTTTATCCAATTTCCGATTGTTTTGAGAACTCATTTTTGGATATGACCCTTAGTATACTGGAAAATGGCAGATCCAATGATTTCCTGGACTTGTTTTTTTCCTTCTGAAAGGTGTTTTTTTCAAGTTTGGAAATAGAAACAAGTCGAAAGGTCAAAGATCTGGCAAATATTGTTAATGTGAAAAAACATTAACTTTCTGTTTATCCCGAAAACCCCTTTGCTCTTTAGGGCATGCAGGTTTTAACGCTGTCATGAAGAAATTCAATGTAGTGGATTCCTGATTCTGGGTCCTTTCTCTGATAAACCTTTCGATTTCTTTGCAAATAAACTGCTTTCTAGACACCTCCAGATATTAAACTGTCTCCCTGAATACGAATTTGAACAACAGTACCACTAATATTTAAGAAAATTGCATATAAATCTGTCTTTGTGCTCTTGCAAACCTTTGCTCTTGACAGACCTTCGCCGTTTTTATCAAGTACATCTTATGATAAATTTTGTTTTAATGGTTTTAAGCAATAGATTCATGTTCCAATATCTGTTTGAATATAAAACAAACGTGGATTACTACAATTACTGATATTTTAAAATAATTGTTAAGACTTTTGTACATGCTGTCGTTTTCACTCAATTTTCAAAATACAGGGTGACCTTAGAGTACCAAGCTTAATTACTGTCAAACGTTTCTTAAAAACAGTGTAAACTACTCCCGATATGATGTCTATCAAATTTGCTATGTGTCTTAAAGTCAATCATACAACATCAAATATTATTTGTTGAAATTTGGCATACAGTACATTAGTTGTTATAATTTTTGTTGGCAAGGAGGGTACCCATTTTTGATGCCCATTATATAATTTTTTATCATTGAAATCCACCTGCTCAGTTGTCTATAAAACAGGCATCGGTTGCTGTAAATGTCACATATTTCAGTGAATATTTTTTGGGGATTTTTATCAAGTTTTACAGCAACTTTAATGTAGTTTTTATTTTCACTCTAGTTTAATGATTCTTTACCATTCATTTATAATGCAGTGTCTCGAATAGCCCTTGTTTCCCACGATAAAACTATGTGATGAAAAGTAGTCACATAAACTGTTATAAATTCACTAAATATTCAATAATGACAGAAAGTCAAGCTTTATGTCATATGACTACTATATTGTATGTCATCGAGCTAATGACATTATTTATTGAACATCCCTCGTATTACTAATGTAGGGAGGCATAATAACAGCATCTATTATAAATCATATAGTGATGTATATCTGAAATAACGTTAAAAAAAGCTCTAACTGACCTGGAATCATGTTATCTAAAAGAAACCCAATAAACCCTCCTGTAAAAGAAGCAGTTCCGAACAGGACTTTAATCACCTGATCTAGGTCTTGGGAACCTGAAAGGTAGGCAACAGGAAATTTATTAAATTTATTTACCAATTTTATCGTTAAAAACAGATATACACACCTTTAACCTTTTAGAACTCTCTATATCATTTATATTTCTCAAAATTCTTTTAAAAACCTCCTGTTCTTATGATGTCTTGTAAGTAGTTTGAATATCTTTGAATTCATTTCTCATTCTCAAAATAAAAAAAAACTGTGTACAGTTGAATTCCTGTAGGATATGATTAGGGGAAAACACGCACCTGTTTTGACTTTGTTGCTGTGTTGGGTTAACCACTGTGGAATCATAAGACCCATCAGGAAGGAAACGCCCAGTATCGCTAAATTTCTTGTTGAGAACATTTCACAAAACTGTAACACTGGGTGAAAGATAAATCAAAATTAGAGTCTTTTCAAAAGACAAATAAAAAAACCAAAAGAATCCTGTTTTAAAAGTATATTCACATGAAAGGTGCATAGACACAGATTTGAAGTATCAAGAATTATATATTGCTATTGCATTTCACACGAAAATAAATTAAAAATCTTATTTCATCTAAAAGTTGTTGAAAATTTTTGGATGGATTTGATTGGCACGTACGTCCTTGCACTTTCACAAATTTTTATTTTATTCTTAATTCTTATGAAAAGTGGCAATCTTGTTGTGTATTAATGAAAAATGAAAAATATTAAAACTATAAAGTAAACTAAAACTTCCAATAAAGGAAAATGTATATTTAGATCAAGCATACTTTTTAAAATACTAGTGTGTTGAAAAGAAGTTGTTTAATTCTTCTGATGTAAATCAGGATATGAAAGCATCCCATAGCTGAAGTATAAATTCAGATTTGCTTCATTCAGCAAATCTGAATTTATACTTCAGCTATGGGATGCTAGGAAATATATTGAGATAACAAACAGTAATCCAGCTCAAAAGGTCATCAAACAATGTATTTAAAAGCAGAGCAAAACATCATAGAAGTGGGGACAGACAATAAAACAACCTTGATTCCAGTTATCTTACCTCAATCAAGAGAAACTTACCAGAAATCCCTACGGAGGCCACCATACCTAACCCCAGTAAGAGGGTTCCCCCGATAATAGGGTCCGGTATAAGGGCTAGTATGGCTCCCACTTTTCCAACAATCCCACACAATAAAAGGATCAGTCCAGCTGTTACAAAAACCGCCCTGCTGGCTATCTTATTGAAAAGAATAAAGAATTTATTAAAATTCATACTGACCCTAGGATTTTTTTTATTGTTTTAAGACACTACATGAAACAGTTCATCAAGAAATTCCCTGCTCTCGGATTGATTCATTGATAATTGATTTATAATTACAGTAGTTTTTTTTATCAGAGAGATCCACAGAGATCACTTGTTTTCATTGTAGTTTTATTGATCGAGAAATAATATTACATCATAAATATTTCAAAAAGACACATTTCTGATTTGAGCAGTATACCTTTGTTATTCCAATAATTCCAATATTACTGCTGTATGACGTAGTGGCGTGCCCCGCCCCCATAATACCGGAAACAATGCTCGACACGCCCTCTATTGAGATGCCTCTGTTGATGGCGTGCACTGGTGGAGGAGCTGCCTCTGACATCCGGGCAGCCGCAAAATAATCCCCCACTGATTCAAAAATGGATGATATTGTGGCAGCCAGCATTCCCATGTACCCAGCAATGCTGAATGTTGGCATTCCAAAGGGAACTACGAAAAAATGAGTAATGATTCAAGAGAGAAAACCAAAAAGACTTAATCTTTTATACTAGCTTTACCTACCAAACACAAAATGTAAATTTGTAGTCTGATGGAGATATCTTGTTCCATTGTTGAATCTTTTATTTATGTTTTCTCTTAAAATCTATTTAGAATATTTTTACGAAAATACCCGTACTTCATAGAAGTACTTCATAGAAGTACTCTTTCAAGTTCAGTGATATTTAAAAAAATAGAGTTCCTCATTAACGGTATCTATATAGTCTTTGTAGACTTCGACCTCTCTAGTTCTCTTTCTATCTAAATAAATTAAGAAAATTACATGGAAGAGGGAAAGTAAACCAAGGAGTCTCGTTTATAATGCCGACTTTGGAATCTGTTCTGGCCTTGAATGCTGGCTCAGTGCTGTTCCTAGAAAACACGTCTGTCTCCGTCAAAATAAAGGAAAATAACCACACCACGGCAATAGTCAGGACCACCGGAAATAGCTGGAAGATCGGAAGTTTGGTCGCGTGACATTTCTCTTTTCTGGAAAAAGCTGGAACCGGAAGTTGGACTTTGTTTATACATGTTGAAAACAGGAACAGCAATGCCAGCGTTCTAAAAAGAAAGAATACAATATTGGTGTACGTTGTACCTGTGTTTTGAGTTAAAAATTGCATCAGTAATACTTTTTAATATATTCGATCAGTGCATACTATTAGTTCAAGATATATTACTGTAGTCAGCGGCGACTCACACAAATTGTTATGACGAAAATAGTTCCATCATTAATAAGTAGATACAACATAATTGTTCACGATAAGAATAATGTTGTGTATGTCATACGCAAAAGAAACCAAAATTATTGTTAATTTTTCCTCCAAAGATCACTTTCCCCCCTAAATGCAAATACAAAAAGTTAATATTCCTACGCTCGCTCCATCCTCAGCTTTTTTTAACATGTTTGATAACAGAGAATATCTAGGTCATTCTTCGGTTGATATCTTTTCACTGATGAATTGATTATACTATATCAACAACTGTAGTAAAATCATGTTAATTGTTCGTTACTTATCATAAAGTTTCCTCTAAGAGAAAAAAATAATGATTCTGTGTGTGTAGCATACTAAATGAGGGAATTTTCAATCCCTGAGCAGATTCCTGCACGTATGTAGACAAACTACACATGGGGAGAGTACCTATAAAATGTGTAACAAAACCCGAACTGGCCGGGGGATTTCTAAACAGACAATCGTTTAGTTTTTATAAATCAGAATTTGTATTCATGTGATCTAATTAGGAAAAAAGTTCTGTCTGCCATCGTAACTTCTCTGTTCGCGGGAGTTCGTTTGACAACTCCATCGCACGTGTGTGGGGCTAACTGGTCTTGCTGACATAGGTATTTGTACTGTTTGTTAGCATGGTTAGGAGACTGGGTGAACGTAATGCTACGGACTCAGAAAATTTACACACAAGTTATGTAACTACACAGTGCAGTTTTATTTTTTATAAACGTCATTAAACACTGTTAAACATATTAAATCTAAAAGTCGAATATCTTTGGATATGGGGTAACCCATATCCATTCTTGTTATTGTTAACAGGGATCCAGGGTTGGTTTTGGGTCATGTTTACGATTCATATTTCATACAGACTTTACAATATCGATCATATTTATTATCTTCTCTCTAACATAAACTTTATGATAATTAACGAACAATTAACATGATTTTACTACAGTTGTTGATATAGTATAATCAATTCATCAGTGAAAAGATATCAACCGAAGAATGACCTAGATATTCTCTGTTATCAAACGTGTTTAAAAAAAGCTGAGGAGGGAGCGAGCGTAGGAATATTAACATTTCTTATTTGCATTTAGGGGGGGAAGTGATCTTTGGAGGAAAAATTAACAATAATTTTGGTTTCTTTTGCGTATGACATACACAACATCATTCTTATCGTGAACAATTATGTTGTATCTACTTATTAATGATGGAACTAATTTGTGTGAGTCGCCGCTGACTACAGTAATATATCTTGAACTAATAGTATGCACTGATCGAATATATTAAAAAGAAATATTTGTGATATCTTGGATGAATTGTACATGAGGACTTACAGTAGGGATATCCCCCATTGTTTCTCACAGAAACTGGCCACTACACCGGTCAATGAGAGTCCGATGAGGGAGATAGTGGGTGCGATCGTCAAAGGTCCGACAAATCTCAAAATCAAACCAATCAGACCTAGACCCCCAACAAAGACCTGCGTCAGCGAGGCTAGGATCAGGTTACCCTGCACCTACAAGTAAAATATCCTAAAATTAATTCTAAAACGGGTTGATGATACAAGGGTAAAAATTTCTGAACGAATAAAATCTAGGGAATAAGCCTTTTGAAACAGATTTCTGGCGATCTGTTTTTGGTAACTGGACTTTGGAAAACTTTTTCCGTTTAAAACAACATTTTACTGGACTAATAATCTAATCGAACCATCGCAAACAAGTCTTGGGAAAGATTATATTGGAACAACTTCATCCTCACAACGTCATGGATCCTGAATCAACGACAACGTATTGACTCGGGACCTCTTACGTTGACGTTGTGTGGATGGAGCAACTGAATTAGAAAATAACAGCTGAATAATTGAAGGCAACACTACTTAGGCAACATTAGGTGGTGCTAAAGGATTGGTAAAGTATAATTACAAAAACATTTCAATAATATTACAGAGAAAGGAAAACCATGTTTTAAAATATTTTCTCCCTGAATACAGCCTATAGGTTTCCACGGGTCATACTGGTAGTTTGTAAACATACAGATTGTAAGCATATATTGTTGTCTAGACAATGTTCATCCGAAGTCAGTTAAGGAATGTTTTTAAGTTTTGTGTGAATTATTGGTGTGTGGATCACACAGACTTGTCACGTAGGCATATTTCTAATCTCAGCGAGATGTCGTAGGGACTAAAATATTTGGTCGGACGTCCACAACGACATCTCAGTCCACTTCCACACAACCTAATTAGTGATTTTTTGCTCAGATTTCGACCGCTTGTTTCAATCAATATGGGCTGAAATGAATTATCTGCTCGCTTCAACTTTTTCCTTTGAACATCCCTTTAAGTCTCTATCACAATAAAACTTTCCTTTCTTACCTTTAAAATGTTTAAATCCAACAAAATATAAAGTTGTTTATTTTTCCTCTGTAATGTCCCATTCATTTAAATCTCCGATGTTGAAGAATTCCAAAATAGTCTGCTTTGAATAATTCGTACTATAGTTCATTCCTATAGGAAATAGTAGTAGAACGAATAATTCAGAGCAGACTATTGTGGAACTCTTCAACATCGGAGGTTTAAATGAATGGGACATTAGGCCTACAGAGGAAAAATGAACAACTTTATATTTTGTTGGATTTAAACATTTTAAAGGTAAGAAAGGAAAGTTTTATTGTGATATTTGCATTCTTTGATTTTTTTTTTCAAGAATATCAGAGGAAATCCTGACTTACACAAGGACGCAGCTTCTTGTCTTCAGTAAAGAAAAACATACGGCTTTAAAATCAGTAAACCTGATTACTGCATATTTTCTCTAATAAATCAAAAACATATTTATAAAGTATTTCCCTCGCAAGCTGGATACAAGCAGCGCCGTCATCACATTTTTGTTTTGATGCAGTTGTGACGTCATCGATCACCGTTAGGACCTGACGAAAATCAATAATTTAATACTATGATGAAAAATGAGAATGCTTTTATAATGATTAATACTCCAGAATGCTTTTTTGTAATTTTTTTTAGTTTTTCTATTTATTTTTAATAGCTGAAATTATTCTTGAAATAGATATATACTAATTAAAGAAATTTTCTCTTTCTGAATGTTATTACCCAAGTGTGAAGAGTTATCGTTCTTTGTTCAAATATGCATGATACAAAAAATAAAAATATGGCAGTTCTCTACAATTTTTAAAAAGTTTTATTATACAATTAAATACATTAAATACATACAAAGTTAAATTTTTAAAGATATAAATCAGCAATTTTAATTATTCTGAATATCCTTTTTTTCAAAGAATATTATTAAAAACTTATTTTTATTCCTCTTATGAAACATTTCATATATATACTTCTCGACACTCCAAACAACTGTAGTAGAGATTGGTCTACACGAGTGTGAAAGAGCAATTATCCTGCCTCTGATAAAAATCGTGAAATTTCATTGGCCGAGAGCAATACTGCATGAAACGATGTTATGCTGTCTACCCACCTCACATTGCTAATGTGCCCCCTCCACGTGACCTACCCACCATATATTAAAATTTTACCAACCACACATCATCAATATACTGCTTTCACATGACCCGCACGGAGCTTCATATCTGACGTCACAATACGTCTGACGACAATGTACAATGGATGTAGAACGTCTTGCTTGGACGTTCAGTGAAAGCGGTTTATTGATACTATCAATATCTAATCTTTTAGTGAATCATCGGCAGGATAAATTCGTTATGTAGACACTTAGAGGGGTAATACGGAAATATGTGGGGTCCTTGAAAAATTAAATATTGGACTCGGCTTACGCCTCGCCCAATATGGATTTTTTCAAGGACCCCACATATTTCCGTATTACCCCTCTAAGTGTCTACATAACTAATATTGTACTCATAGTAGAAGCAATTGCGTCTATAGTCCTATGAACGCAGTTGATGACTACATGTTCATAGTGGGAGAGAGAAGTGGATATGCAAATATACAAAAACGACTTTCAAATCAATTTCACTGTTGGCTTAGTAGAAAACACAGCGAATTTGAATATTATACAATTATAGCCTTTTGATGAGGTCAATCCCTCGATATATAGACCTTAGAGAAAGCATATCGACCGAGCACGAAGTGCGAGGTCGATATGCTTTCTCTAAGGTCTATTTATAGAGGGATTGTACCGAATCAAAAGGCCACAATTGTTTTATTATTTTTTACCAGTTAAAAAGAAATGTCTTAAAATCCTTCTTTTTAATACTCAGTACCTTCTTATACAAGGCATTGTTATGTCATTGCATTATGACGTCACAGTAATGAAAACCAGCTGCAGTTGTTATGGGTCAGAATTACCCGAAATGCCAGCAAAGATCAATAACACAATTTAAACTTAACAATAATTTATTTACAGTAATATATAATAAGTATATGAAACATAAAGTACAAACTTAGCAAGAATCTAAGAATACATACATCAGAGTGTCCGTTGCTGTACACAATGTCCCAATGAAAAATATCCCAGTTATATCTCAATAGTGCTTATACGACAAAGTATTCACAATTATTGTATATCTATGCATTGAATTGACAGGGTATTTATACAGTATTATAAATCTAGAATATTCTAGAAAATGTTAAAACATGATATTACTGGAACAATCTGGACATACACAAAACTTAAGAATGTTCTAGATAAAATGACCAAACATGTTGACCACTCTGGAATGTTCAAGAAACTTAATGTTACTAATTATATACATAATAAAACAATACACATCTCACAACACCTCCCCCCTTAAAAAAAAGTTTGAATGTCAATGAAAACTTATATTATTAAAATATTATTAAAATAAAAGTTTTGTACATTAATACAAAATCTAGTATGTTTACGATACTCTTGACAAAGCGTCTGCAATAACATTGTCTTTGCCTTTGATATGCTTAATTGTTATGTTGTATTCTTGTAACAACAAACTCCATCTAGTCAGTCTTTGATTCTTGTTTGACAATTTATGCAAAAATGTCAGGGGGTTGTGATCCGTATATACAAGAATTGGATGCAAAGTAACATTCAGATAAACATCAAAATGCTGTAAAGCTAACAACAAAGCAAGGCATTCCTTTTCAATGGTGGAATACTTTTGTTGACATTTTGTAAGTTTCTTTGAAAAATAAGAAACAACTCTGTCTACCTTATCACTATGTTCTTGAAACAAAGCTGCCCCGATTCCAACATCACTAGCGTCAACAGTAAGCTTAAATTGCTTAGAAAAATCTGGAGTTGACAGAACTGGGTTACTCATAAGGACAGATTTGATTTTATGAAAGGATTTTTCACAGTCTTTTGTCCATTCAAATTTAACCCTCTTTTGTAAAAGATTTGTAAGTGGACTAACAACTGAGGAAAAATTTGGACAAAATGTTCTGTAAAACCCAGCCATGCCCAAAAACCTCATTAATTCTTTCTTGTTTGTAGGAATCGGGAACTTTGCAATAGCTTCCACTTTAGCCATTATGGGTATAACATAACCTTGACCTACTTTATGACCTAAATACTCTACATAAGCATGACAAAATTCGCTCTTCTTAAGATTCACAGTTAAGTTTGCTTTAGCTAAAATGTCAAATAAAGCACGCATGATTCGGAGATGTTCGTCCCATGTGTTGCTGTATATGACGACATCATCAATGTAGGCCTCGCATCCCTCAAGGTCTTGAAGAAGGGAGTGAATCATCCTTTGGAATGTTGCCGGTGCGTTTTTCATGCCAAAAGGCATTACTTTATACTGGTAAAGTCCATCTGGTGTAGCAAAAGCAGATATTTCTTTTGCTCTTTCTGTTAACGGTACTTGCCAGTAGCCTTTCAACAGGTCAAATTTACTGACAAATTTCGCGTTTCCAAAGTTGTCAATACAGTCATCGATTCTAGGTATTGGATATGAATCAGTTTTGGTAACAGAATTCACCTTTCTAAAGTCTGTACATAATCGGTACGAACCGTCCTGTTTTGGTACAAGAATACACGGTGAGCTCCAATCACTTTTACTAGGTTCAACAATGTCATTGTCCAACATGTACTGCACTTCCCTTCTTAGGTACTGCAATTTTATTGGATTCAGACGGTATGGATGTTGTTTGATAGGCAGAACGTCACTCACTATGACATCATGACAAGCTGCATTAGTTTTCTTTGGAACATCCGAAAAGATTTGATGATACTCATTCATCAAGTTTTTAACTTGTTCTCTTTGGTGAATGTTCAAATATCCAAGTTTGGCATCAAAGTCAGCCAAAATTTCGGAGTTTTTCAAACGAACACTCTGATTACAATCTTTCTCATTCATTTCTACACTCGTATCACTTTCAATACAATTTTGAATAGTCTTAGCATTGGCTAAAGTGGAAACTGGTTTTACAGAATTTCGGTCACACCTTTCAAAATACTCTTTTAACATGTTAATGTGACAAACCCGTTTCTCTTTACGTCGACCTGGTGTCTTAACTACATAGTTTACATCACTGATCTTGCTTTCAATTTCATAAGGGCCATAAAATCTGGCCTGTAAAGGATGACCAGGAATAGGTAAAAATACAAGAACCTTATCACCTGGTTTAAACACCCTATTTCTGGCATCTTTGTCATACCACATTTTCATTTTCATCTGAGAACTCTTCAAATTTTCTTGTGCTAATTTACAAGCATTGTAAAGTTTTTCTTTGAAATCAGACACATAATCTAAAAGATTAAGATCACTAGTCTCAGTCAGCCACTTTTCTTTCAACAATTTCAAAGGACCTCTAACTGTATGTCCGAACACCAATTCAAAAGGACTAAACCCAAGAGACTCCTGGACTGCCTCTCGTGCAGCAAATAGTACAAGATGAACCCCTTCATCCCAGTCTTTCTCATACTGGTAACAATAGGTCTTCAGCATTGTTTTTAGGGTTTGATGAAAACGTTCTAGCGCTCCCTGGGACTCAGGATGATAAGCAGTTGATCTATATTGCCTTATACCCAACTCATGCATGACTTGCTGGAACAACCCCGACATAAAATTTGAGCCTTGATCCGACTGAATTGCCTTGGGTGCTCCTACAAAACTGAAAAACTTGGTTAGGGCCTTAACTATGCTCTTTGCCTTTATATTCCTAAGAGGTATGGCTTCAGGAAATCGAGTGGATGTACACATAATGGTAAGTAAATACTGGTTTCCTGACCTAGTCCTAGGCAAAGGTCCTACACAATCCACCAATACTCGACTAAACGGTTCTTCAAAAGCTGGAATGGGTTGGAGAGGAGCAGATGGTATCTTCTGATTAGGTTTACCTACCATCTGACAGACATGGCACGACTTGCAAAACTTTGAAACATCCTTTCTTAGCTTAGGCCAATAAAAATGACTCAAAATCCTATTATAAGTCTTATTGATACCTAAATGACCAGCCATAGGTGTATCGTGAGATAAACTCATGACATCTCGACGATAAGCAGCTGGGATCACTATCTGGTGAACAACACGCCACACTTCATCTGGAGAAGCATCAGGTGGTCGCCATTTTCGCATAAGGATGCCATCTTTCATATAGAAGCATTCTCCAACTTTAGTAGCCTCTTCTGGTGGAAGTGCTCTCTTACTAAGTTGAATTATATCTGGGTCTTTATGTTGTTCAGAGAGTAAACGCTCTCGGCTGAGGATGTCCTTGCCTTGGCTAACTAGTGGATTCAACTCATCATCCTCACCACCAAATTTTGGTAAAAGTTCTTTCTTCTCTTGCTTCTTGATATTGTGTGGTTCCATGCTTGTTTGAGTGCCATCAAGGTCAGATAAGAAAGTGTCATTCAAATCAATATCAACAGAGGAATTCGTCTCGTCAAAGGCTTGAGTATGGTCTGCCTCCATTTCTCGTCTTCTGGCCATCGCTCTAGTAACAGCACAGGCTGGATAAATGTCATCATCTTCATCATTATACATGACATCTGGATTGATCTTCTCACAAACTATAGGATCTGGTACAACTTTTCCACCAGCTAAATCGTTGCCTAGCAACAAAGAAATGCCTGGAACGGGAAGAGTAGGTCGAACACCTACGATAACAGGTCCAGTAACTAAATCTGACTTCAAACTAATTCTATGCAGGGGAACATCAATGACGCCTAGCTCCACACCCTGTAATAAAACTGACCCACCAGTAGAAGTCTGCTCAGACAAAGGAAGCACGCCCTCTAACAATAACGTCTGTGCAGCACCAGTATCTCTCAAAATCTGGACAGGTTTTATTTCGCTAGAGTCACCGAGTGAAACAAATCCCTGAGACATAAAGGGCTTATAATCCTCCATAGAATCAATAGAACTGGACTGTGAACCCTGGACATCAGGAGTGTCAGAACAAATCGAAACTAAGGTTTCTCTATCACCTCTAACTGCCGCACAAGCATGTGGTTGAGTTTTGTCAAAATCATTTTTTCTCTTAAGTTTAAAGCATTCACTGATCAGATGACCCTTTTTCTTACAATAACTACAAGTAGGAAGCGACCCTATTCCAGACGATCCTTCAACACGTCCTGGACCGGACTTAAAACCACCTTGGGATGGAGACTGGGAACTTGTGAAAGACTGAGACCCTGAACCACTCTTTTTATATGTGTCTGAATTGGTAGAATTACTGCTAGTCTGAGATCTTGAAACAAAATTCTTTTTATGAGACAGAGCATAAGTATCAGATATGACTGCTGCCTCTTCAAGAGTTTTCACATTCTTATCTTCTAAATGTGTTTTCAAATCTTGAGGAACACACTCCTTAAACTCTTCTACCAGGATGACTTGGCGCAAATTAGCAAAAGTTTTATCAAGTTTCTTGGATCTAAACCAGTGATCAAATAAATCTTCTTTCTCTCGTGAAAATTCAACAAATGTTTGATTATCAAACTTCCTATACTTTCTGAATTTTTGTCTATATGCTTCAGGTACTAATTCATATGCTTTTAATATTGCTGCTTTGACCTTCTCATAGTCTGAACTTTCAGCTACCCCTAGTGCAGAGTATACCTCAGCTGCTTTGCCAACCAGTACACTTTGTAACATTGTTGACCAAACGTGTTGTGGCCATTTAAGATTTCCTGCGACTTTTTCGAATTGGGGAAAATACTTGTCTACAGATTTTTCTTGAAATTTCGGAACTAACCTAATATTTTTTGCTGCGTCAAATTCAGTTTTGACAACTGACGGTTCTGGTTGGTTTTGTAATTTTAATTTCTCTAATTCAAAGTTCATTGCACGCTCTTCTCTTTCTGCTGCTAATTTGTCTAATTCAAATTTTCGTTCACGCTCTCGTTCTTCTCTTTCTCTTTCTCGCTCTTCTCTTTCTTTTTCTCGATCTTCTCTTTCTAATTTTTCTCTTTCTAATCGCATTTTCTCTAACTCTAATTGAAACTGATATTCTGCCATTTTGTAAGAGCCTAACTCTGATTTAACTGTATATTCTGGAAGATCGTATTTTTCAAAGATGTTTTCTTCTACTAGTTTGTTTGCAACCTTAATTCTAATGTCTTGCTTTCTCTGAGAGGATTTAACATCTAACCCAAAATGCAAACCTAATGCGATCAAGTCATCCTTTTTTAACGTATCAAAAACCTGAACACTTGGTGAACTAAGAAAGTCTGTGACCGAAAACACCATGTTGATTTCTGCTGGCTTATAATTTAATTTAACAAAAAATTAATGAGCAAAATTATGACAATAAACTGCAAAAGTGCAAAAATTCTTGATCCCGGACGAGCCCCCAATTCTGTTATGGGTCAGAATTACCCGAAATGCCAGCAAAGATCAATAACACAATTTAAACTTAACAATAATTTATTTACAGTAATATATAATAAGTATATGAAACATAAAGTACAAACTTAGCAAGAATCTAAGAATACATACATCAGAGTGTCCGTTGCTGTACACAATGTCCCAATGAAAAATATCCCAGTTATATCTCAATAGTGCTTATACGACAAAGTATTCACAATTATTGTATATCTATGCATTGAATTGACAGGGTATTTATACAGTATTATAAATCTAGAATATTCTAGAAAATGTTAAAACATGATATTACTGGAACAATCTGGACATACACAAAACTTAAGAATGTTCTAGATAAAATGACCAAACATGTTGACCACTCTGGAATGTTCAAGAAACTTAATGTTACTAATTATATACATAATAAAACAATACACATCTCACAACACAGTATCTGTTTTTAGAAACATCCAGTCTATAAAGACTATTGTGACGTCAGCACTATTGTTGCTTCACAAAGGAACGTTTCCAAATTTAGAAACATCAGGTTTATAAATTTTTAGAATAGAAACATCGAGTCTGTAACACTTTTTATACTTGATCTTGTGAACCAGTTTGAGCCAATCAGATAGTTGGAACAATACAGAAAAATAATAATTAAAATTATATAGCGATTGTTGTTAGAGGTCTTATGCACCAGCAGGTCAAGTTACAAGACTATTTCCATCATTTTTTAACGACTAAATGGGGCGGTCCTTCGGATGAGGCCGTATAAACCGAGACCATATGTCGCAGCAGGTGTGGCACGATAAAGATCCCTCTCTGCTCAAAGGCCATAAGTGCCGAGCATAGACCTAAACTTGCAGCCCTTAAACGGCAATGGTGACGTCTCCATATCACAGGTGCTTGAGGACAGGACCCCCCCCCCCCCCCAATATAGACCCCCGGCCCTGTTAGACTTTTTACACATAAATTATATATGGATGACACATTTGTGATATATAATCTATCCTATCAATTCAGAAAATTTGCTTAAACTTACATTTTATAAAAATATCGACCCTCCCTATATATTAATTAACAAGGTTGCCAACTTCGTCTGCAAACCGAGAGGCGCTGCCGAGAATTTCGGTTGAATCGTCTCATAAATCTAAACAAATCCCTAAAATCAACAACTCATATTGTAGATTGAATATTCTTTTCATTAACCACCAACTCTCATGAAGGTTAAAGGTACTTGGACACAGATTTGAAATTAATATTTTCTCTATAATATTACGACTTATATACTTTAATAGCATTTCACACAAAACTTAATTCAAAATTTTATTTCATTTAAAAGTTATTAAAACTTTAAATTTTTTGGCGGGTTTGATTGACAGATCCTTGCATTTTCACAAATCTAAACTTTATTCCTAATCTTTAGGAAAAGTGGCAATCCTGATGTGTATTAATGAAAAATATTGACACCATAATCCAGAAAATTCAGAGTAGAAATGTTCTAAAGCAAAACATACACACATTATATCGTCAGTCCGTGCAGTTGTGGTGAGCAGACTTTGGCGATTTAACGCACCCGATGAATCGTAAATATCCAACAATAACATGTTTACAAAAACCTGTGTACATAACACGAGTGTGATCGATTCGCAAAACTCTGTACACAACGGAATGGCGATACTTGTAAAGTAGTTCTGTTTTCTAACATTTCAACTCTGAATAAAATTATTCTTCTTGATGTAAGTTTTAATATTTCTCATTAATACACATCAGGATTGCCACTTTTCCTTAGGATTAAGAATAAAGTTAAGATTTGTGAAAGTGCAAGGATTTGTCAATCAAACCCACCAAAAAATTTAAAGTTTTAATAACTTTTAAATGAAATAAGATTTTTAATTAATTTTTGTGTGAAATGCTATTAAAATATATAATTCGTGATATTATACAGAAATATACAGAAAATATTAACTTCAAAATTTGTGTCCAAGTACCTTTAAGGCACTTTAACAGTCGTTATTAGTCAGCCCCCGGGCTGACTAGTTACGTTATGATGAAACTGCAAGTGCGCGTGCGGTAATCGGAATTCTGGGAAAAATGTTTGCACAATTTTCTCCAACCAGAGGGCGTGCTTCTTCACACACACTCACGAGCTCGATCTATTTATAGACTGCATTGTTCTTCGTCGTTCTCGACGAAAATTAATGACATAGACTGTTCAGCTTCTAGGTGGCGGCCGGGATATTTGTCAGTTTTTAAATGATACTATGAAAATATCTCTTTGCTTCTAATAGATGATCTGACTCTGAGTACATTTATTCCCTCAATCGCCATTGCAAGCCGAAGATTTAAATTATATATTCCTTTGGATGCCTGATGCAAGACTCCCTCGATCAATACATGTATTCAATACCTTGCATAAGACATGTTCGGGTCGGATTTCACACAACAATCCACTTGCCACAAAGGTCCCAAAATAGTGAAAAAAAAGAAGTTGAACGATCTATTTCTTTTCACTCTAATGATGGAAGTTAGGAAAACATCAGAGAACCACTGTAAGACAGTAAATTCTTATAATTTACATGATGATAGACGAGTAAGTGCCGCTTGTGCACGTGAACCGCGCCCACATGTGAGAAATTGACCACAGTGGAAATGCAATAGCTGAGGGAACTGTGCTGATTTATAGACAGGGTCAACCCCCCCGCCCCCAGGAACGGAGAGAGAGAGAGGGGGAGGATGGATTCCAGTATTTTAATCTATAGTTTTGCTATGATGGTAGACATCATCGAAAGATATTTTATGTATACGTATACTGCATGTATAAACATATTTTGAAAATCCATCTTAAATTGTTTTCCGTGTCGTTCATTACTTTTTTGGAAGCAATTCTTTTCTTTCATAATAACACTAAAATGGATGCTCAAACTTAGAAATTGTATTAATTAAATATACATGCAGTATGCCCCCCCCCCTCCACATCATGCATTGCCTCGAAATGCACAACTAAAAAACTGTTATTCAATAATATTTAAAAACAATCTAACACAAAGTCTACCTTCCTTTTATTCATCATAATCTTTATCATTTTAATAGAATTTAACATGATCTTAGTTGCCATGCATGGTGGCTTTTGTTCATTTACCGGTATGAGATGAACTTTCTCTGATGTCTGCGCCGAAGAGAATTTATTGGAGATCATTGTAATAATCATGATGAAGACTAACTAAAATTTATTTAATGCTTTATTATGTACAGCATTATGTTACAAATAAGAAAACGATTAGAAGAATTTAACTTTTCTTACAATGGCATTTATTACATTTAAGGAACACAACATGATGGATAGATCAAATCATAAACCTTTACAAAACAAGAAAGAAACTTTCTGTATTCCAGTGGCTGACGCTCAGCTTTTTTTAAAAAAGCTAACCTTGTGACCAAGTTTTCGAAAGGATGTCAGGCTACAGTCAGCGTTTTTGCTTAGTGAACGGAAGTGACGAGGAGACGACTTTTTACCAAAATACACAGTTCTACAGAAAGTCTGAGACACTGTTTTGAAGTAAACTTTTGAAGAAATTTGGTTGAAATACACTTTAAAAAATGTCTTTCAAATGTATTTGGAGAATAGAGTTCTAAACCGCTGCTGCAAATGAAATGTCTCTAATTATTTTTCAAATACCTGATTTGCATGTGAGAGTTATGCCCTTTTAAAAATGCAATTTATTAAGATATATTCTTTTCCCTAAATATTTGTGTAAATCTACAAAACGTTTGAAAATAAAATTTTTATGAAGAATTCGTACAAAAAAACAAGAATATATCTATTGTTGATATTTTACACGCACATTTGGGTATAAGGGGAACATCGGGAATTAGTCCTCTCCTCATTACTTCCGTTCAATAAGCTTTTTACGGAGTTGGCAACCTTGTTGATTTATCAAATAGAGAATGTAGGGTAGATTTAATAGAACGTTTGTTTTAGGTAATTTTTTTCGATTTGCTGGTATAGATCTTATCACAAATATGGCAATGAAAGATTTTTTCTGAGAAAAAAAATCGAAAAAGCCCAGGGGTATATCGAAAAGAGGGGGGGGGGGGGGGGTTCCTGTCCTGAAGCACCTGTGCTCCATATCAGTGAAATATTCTCGAGAGAGACATTAAACAGTATACAATCAATCAACATTTTTAGGAGATAACTTTTTTTTATTTGACATGTCAATTTTATTTTCTGAAATAAACCCATACATGTTCCTTGTTATATAGGGAAATAAGTATATTCTTAACAAACTGTACTGAAACATGTTTACCATGAAATATAAAAACACAATTTATTCGGGAATTCACATTCAAATCAATTTCACTGCGTTTATTTTTCTTTGTTTATTTTTCTTTCTTTATAAACATATTTATTTTGTAATAAAGAAACCTGTGCTAATGTAGTGGAGCTTCGGACTAGATGATACGGTGACCTTTCGAACTGTGGTCATCAAGCCTACCTTTGATCTTTCATGAGGTATATGGCCAATGTGAAAGTTATAGAGTATTAAAATTCCTGTTAATTTTACAACTTCACCGACCAAAATGTTGTTTTCTTCTACAAAAGATACGCGAGGGTAATAAAATCCTGTTGATGAGCTTTTAACGGACAATATTTCTCGTACCTCTCTTATCCGGACTTCCCAGTTTATGTTTGTTGTGTTGCTTCCAGACAGAGTGTCATCTAAAAATAATATCGACGTGTTTTACTCTGAGTTACATATTATAGAATTAAACTTACACAAATCACGAATGATTGTTCATTCATTTATATATTCAAATATGTCAATTATAAATACATGTAATGTTGTTTTAAAAAAAATATTGATTTATATATAGAACATAAACTTGCGAACAAAATGTCAACATGATGAAAATAGTCAATGGGCAGATTCAGATATACAATCGTCGAAAGATTTTATAATGTTAAAGGAAGTTTTATATACATGTACTTTAAGTAAAATTTCAGCTAAAAATATAAGTGGATACCGTTTTCTGAACATTTAAACTGCTCCAGTGACATCATCACCACTATCGGGGCGACAAACGTGCTGGATCCGCCTTGAATAATTGGTAATCTACAGAAAGACGAAAATCTTATGAAGGACTTGCATGAATGCAAAAGACTATTTTTACAGTTATAAATAAATTTCACTGTCATCACACCTCTAAAGCAACAAAAATTAATTAACGAGGCCCAATCTAATTGGAAATTACGAAAACAGAATGATGAAATTTTTTAATTCTTGGAAATACATTTGCATGTATTATGCTAAGAAAAATTAGCATAAAATTTTGTTACCTTGCCTTAATTGTAGTCAAATGAGGGCACTTTCAAGATATGGACCATTTTTCGTGTTTTTATTCATAATTACATACTAAATCTCCGCAATAAACAAAGGAATTGACAAATAAAAAAAATAAAGGACGAAATGTTTTGTTTTTCACATATATCATGCAATTTGTATCCCTCTTTTAAAATATGAAAAGAAAATCGGATGTAGCCTTTATTGCAGTGAAAAGGGAGCATATAAAAACGCAAAAATAGGACTATGCAACTAGATATTTCATAAGTCGCAATGGGTTTACATAACATTACATCAACAAACGATTGTAATACTGTATTGGTTTTTATAACTTAAATGATTCTTACATTATGAAATAATTTTCTCTCCATACTCAATAAAAAATAGTGAGTGTAAACACTTCAACATGTTCGAGGAAAAAGACTAAAATCTTTTACCTTTGGTTGTGGTGGGGTTTTTTCTAATTCAAAAATTGAAATAAAACAAGATAAAATTAATAAATCTGTACCAAGAAATTGATACCTTAAAATAAATTATGTTCCAAAGTTGCTTAATAATTTAAAAAACATTTTCTAAAAACATGTAAATAATAGAAATGCCAGAATGAGCCAGCTTTCAACAAGCACAGTCTATAGAGCTTACAGGTATGCAATATCATCGAAACATTTAAGCTCAATTTGACGTCATTTTAATTTAGACGTTATTCAATTGTGACGGCAGTCAAAGTTACTGTGACGTGCCTGAGTTGACGCTGCGTTTTAAAAAACGTTTGCGCAGATCAAGTAGATCGGGCCTCGTTAGTTTGTTAATTAATTAATATTTTTACATTTATTCGTTTTAAATAGAAATACTAAGTAACTCTGGTTACCTGACTCCAATACAACACTGTAGAATGGTGGCGATTCCACACATAAACATCGTGATGCTGAGGAGCTGGGCTCGAGCCTCGCTCTCGTTCTCAGGACAGAAGATAGTGGTCAGGATGAAGGGGAGGGACAACGAGCCCCCTATTGTCATGAAGGCTTGCTGCGAGAAAAAGTAGAAATGCACAAGTGAAATTCAAAGGATGCTCACTCCGGGCATGCACCTGATTCCATCTCTGATGTTTTCGCAAAAATGACAATTAACCTTTTTTCATTTATTTCAAATGAGGATTAAAAACACGCATGTTCTTCAGTTTTTAAAGCCAAAACGGAAAATTCTAACAGAAACCCATCTTGTTATAAAGACGAACAAACAAAAAACTATTATGGGCAATATGACTTCAGCCTTTCTATCGTTAACGTTCCTTATTTTAGTAGTAATATTCCTATGATTAGTTCACCAAACTTGTTCGAGTGTAAGTACGATTAAATCGACAAAGAGTACTGAAAGATAAGTTAAACTATAGCAGTGAATGGTATTTTGACTGATGTGTTTCATTCCAATCGTTAGACCTTTGCTTCTATTCTAGATTCCCTCTACCAGATCAATTCAATACGTGGGTCTCCTGGAAGTATGACGGATCAACACGGGATGCTAACTCCGCATAAGCTCCCAATTCCACCTCTAGATTCCCGAGGATCCATGTTTTATACTTTCACATCTGTATTAATTGGAGATTTTTCTGAGATCGCTCACTGTTCGTCATGCATCTCCTTTTTATTTTTATTCCATACACATCCGAACATGTTATCACTACTTTATCCATGTTCCATACTTATTATTGGAGTTTTATGAAGAGACTTACTTTTACATTCGACAGTGACTTTTACAGTAATTGGAGTTGACTATGTATAAATTGTAGAAGTCAGTCGTCGGTTGTAAAATAAAAAGAAAGTCTCTTCATAAAACTACATTAATTATATATCTGTCAATATTTCTTTTATGGAAGACAATACAATGTTCTAGATGTCCCATCTCAGTGGGGTTTATTGTTTATTTTACCTGGAGTGTACTTTTTACTTCAATTTAGCTTGGCGAGTATTTTTGTGAACTTTTGTTGACTTTAGTTTATCTAAACATGTGTATTTAGAGTCGCTGGTCCATATAAATTGATCGAGATGTTTCCTTTTGTCAGAAATAATTTATGTTAAATAATACATTTATCTTGACGATATGTATTATTTTGATAATTAAGTTTAGGAATTTTATGCTTTGAATCACAAATAGTGTAAAGCCTCTGTTATAAACGTTACATAAACGTCTTTTTTAGCTTAATGACTGTACAAAAAATGAACGTTAAAGACACAGTTTCATGATAGTAAATTTACGTAGGCTTTTAAAGAGGACACCTATCAATTTTTTTCTTGTATTCAGAGAAATTTGTTTTCAAAACATTCAATAGGTTTGAGAGCGTTCGTTGTTAAATTTCAACAGAAAAAAATATTACAAATTGAAGATAAATCAAAGATTCACAGCATAAATGTACACCTACCTGTAATCCAAATAGAATCATTAGGTGTATTGGTGGCCTTGTATCCACTGGGTATAAAATTGTCCTAGCGCTGTCTACAGGACACTGGTCCCTCCCCCGCCCCTCCCCGTCCTCCTTACCCCCGTGCTTCTCTATCCCCTCATCACTCCTCCCCACAGTTCCCGCTGACTCGATGGCCATCTTCACGACCGACTGATTCAGGGACAGTTTGTCTTTCTCGCTTATCCCTCGTGTTGTATTCTCTCTTCATAATACTAGTTTCCAGTTCAACTTTTACAAACATTCGTAAAAACCCACTCATGTTTTTTATTATTTTTATAACTGGACTAAACATCAAATAAAGGTGAATTTTGTGTTTAGTAGAACTTGATATCATTTTAACTGGGCTAAACGTAAAATAAATTTCGTAGCATCTCATTATTTTGTTTGATTGCATTCAGTATTCAAGATCAAAGTCAAGTTAAACAAAAGGCACAGAGCAAACACGTGAATCGAATCAGACTCTGCGGTGTTTTTTTTTTTTTTTCGATTTCAAACGTTTATTTTTGATGCTTTTTCAATAAAAATGGAACTCGTAAATTTACTAACTTTAATTTTCATTGGCCATTTAAGTCCCGTGGGGATCCGGGTTAGAATAGGTCCTCAGTACCCCTTGCTTGTTGTAAAAGGCGACTAAATAGGGCGGTCCTTTGGATGAGATCGTATAAACTGAGGCCCCGTGTCACAGCAGGCGTGGCACGATAAAGATCCCTCCCTGCTCAAAGGCCTTAAGTGTCGAGCATAGGTCTAAATTTGCAGCCCTTCACCGGCAATGGTGACGTCTCCATATCAGTGAAATATTATGGAGAGGGACGTTAAACAGTATACAATCAATCAATCAATCATTGGCCATTTAAATATTTTGTTAAAAAAATTCTGATTGTACACACAAGTACTTTGAAGTTGACATCAAAACGATTTATGAGTTTCTGATTGATAATATCTATGTTATTTTTGGAGACCTGGTCTCCCAACAATCTACTGGAATTTCCATGGGTACCAATTGCACCCCGTTATAAGCAGACCTAATTTTGTATTCATCTAAAGCAGAATTTGTGAAACATGCGTGAAAAAAGAAAACACTTGCTGTGGCCTTCAACTCGACATTTTGATATATCGACGACGTATTCTCCATTAAAGCTGGTAATTAGGGCTGTGACGATACAACTTTTTCTATATCGATATGTATCACGATATTTAAGCCATGATACGATATGTATCACGATATGTTTAATTGCTAATAAAATCTCTTTTTGCATTGAAATAAGCAAATTATTTCTTTGCAAATAAGAATAATTTATCCAAAATAGTTGTTTGTATGTTGTTAGCTGCAGATCTGTAGCTCTCTGGTGAAAAAAATTCGGATAGACAAACAAGAGATCTCTGGTTTATCTATCCGAATTTTTTCAACCAGAGAGCTACAGATCTGCAACTACAGCTTCCCTTACTTGTGTAGCAATATACCTTCATCGCCTGCATACGGAGTTTATAGATATCTCAGTTGATTCTGTAATGTAAATAGTGTTTGCTAAATTTGAATTTGGCGCCATTAGTTGACAGGTCATGTGACTACCGCTCTAAAGGTATATAAACGTCACAACGCTAGCGTCAGCACCTTCAGTGTTAATTTGGCTTCAGAGACGAAAGGTTGTATTAGGTAAGGAGTTTATAGGTAAGCCGACAGTTTCCCATAAGAGAACGTGGATCAAGCATCCTTACTCTCGCGGGAATAGCTCGACTAGTCCTCAGTGGACATACATATAAAAAGAATAAGTTTCTTTAGTATTAGGTGTTGAGTAGCTGAGTACTCATTTGTTGAGCACTCGTTGAGCGGAAGGTTTTACTCATTAGTTGAGTAGTGTTTTTGAGTATTATAAATTTGTATATAGTTTGTATAATATCTTAGTTAGTATATTTTATAGTGATTTTTAACAGTGATTTGTTTTGTTAGGTAATTAAGAATAATCATTTAATTTTATACGAGAGAAACTCGTATCGCCTTATTTGTATATTTTGCAGGCGATTATTTTTGTATATACGTTCGCCGTATTTGTATATTTTGGCAGGAGATTATTTTTATGTATTATATTTTTGAGTCTCGGTCTCAGTTTAGTAACTGAGGGATCCAAATTAAGAAGAGAACACGTTACATAATTTTTGGTGGCAGCGGCGGGATCCTCGAGACTCGGGTTTTGTTCTCTAAAAATGGATAAGAGTTTAGAAGAAATACAAAACGAAATCACTGCCCTTGAAGGACAAATTTAGCAGATAAGAATTGAGAACTCATTTATGAGAGAAACTGGTAGGATTGGCCATTCGACCCCTAAGTCGACTCATGCAGTGAGTAATCCAGTAGATGAGCCTGATTCTGGACTAGCTTCGGGGCGTCCTTCCGAGTATGCAGATTTCTCGGGAAGTGAGACTAGTGATCAAGAAGAGTACAGTGGGACCAGGCCTAAAGTAAGATTCTCAACAGCAACAGCGGAGCTGAGAGAAGAAAGAAATTTGGAGTCTAGAGTGAGAAACTCAGAAGAAAGGAGAAGAACAAGTAGTTGGGAGGAGTTCCCA
>NW_026930769.1:0-44165 GCF_032062105.1 Saccostrea cuccullata
GTCGGGGGTTTTTGAAGTGTTGGGGGTTACTGATTATTGCTGAATATTGCTGATTAGTTGAAATACATTTCTGTTCCCATACCCTGCCCTATGGGTATTAAGTAACCAAACTATGCAATTTCTAAGTGTATAAGTCTGGAAAATAAATGTTGAAAAAAGATGTGAAAATTGTGAATGCCATAGCATCTACCAGGTAGCTTAAAACATGAAGCAATTTCAATCACTTGAAAGTTGTTGCATGATGTTCAGGTGACCTATAAGGCCCATGTGCCTCTTTATTATTAATATCCCAATTAGTTAGGGCGAAGGGGGCAAAAATAAAACGGGGGCGAAAAATTCTCTGTATACAGTAACGAAATGTAATACAATACATACTAATAAAACAAATCACTTGACACTTTGAGAGGGTTAAAAGAGGTCTTAGGGAGTTTTGGTATAAAATTGCATTGCAAAAGTTCAAAATCTTCTTGAAATAGCGTCAGGGTAGGATAGTGTTTCATACAGACAGAAAGTATCAATTTACGACCTTGAACTTTGACCTTTTGACTTCAAAATTAAAAGGGGTCTTCCCTTAGGCCACAGGGAGTTGTTATGTAAATTTCATTGCAAAAGCTCTAAGGGTTCTCGAGATAACACGCGGAAACCAAAGTGTTATAACTGACAGAATTTGCGAATTTATGACCTTGACCTTTGACATTTTGACCTCAATATCTGTAAGTTTCTTCTTTATTCCATAGGGAGCTGATATGCAAAATTTCATTGCAAAAGCTCAAAGGGTTCTTGAGAACAATCATGCATAAATACGTGTAACAGCCCCCCAAATTTACCGGGCCACCCCATCGCCCCAGCAAAAAATCAAAACCCTTGAATGGCTTAAATAATATATCTGCTCACACGCTTTTTGTTGAAGTATATCTAAATAAGATTTCTATTGTATTAATTAAATCTGTTGGGGATAAAGGTTTAAATCCCAACCCCACTCCATCAAGTAACCTTTCTCTTTTATTGCATGTCTATAATGTAAAGTGTTTTGTCCACTGATTCATATATCCCTCAACTAATTCGTGTACTAGAAATACATCATACACTTTAAAGGTACTTGGACACAGATTTAAAGTTATCATTTTCTCTATAATATTACGACTTATATATTTTAATAGCATTTTACACAAAAATTATTTAAAAATCTTATTTCCTTTAAAAGATATTGAAATTTCAAATTTTTTGGCGGGTTTGATTGACATATCCTTGAACTCTCACAAAGAAGAAAGTACGGTGTGAACAAAAATCCGCCCAGTCCTAAAATCTTATGAAAATGTTTTTGAAACATGTCTAGACTGACCACTACCTATGTCATTTTAATTTTTGTTATTATCTCAAACCATTTCTCAAAGAGAGATCTTTAATTATAGGAAGTTTTCGTAAGAAAATAACGCTATGACGTTATGACGTCAATTTGGAGTTATCAAATTTCAACGTTTTAACGTTTCAATGTTTAAATCCCGATACAGCGCCAAAAAAAATGGAAGTGAAAAAAAGTTGAAGCTTACCCTTCTGTTCCATTCTTAAAATGTTCAGAGCGTTTAAATTTCGCCGAATATAAAAATGAATTTTCTTTACTGGAAATATGGTTAGTCATTGATTTTGCTACTTTTTTCGAGAAAACGATTTAACGTCAACGGAACAATTATAGCTTGAATTAGTCCTTATTCCAATTTTTGCTCACGGTAAAATCTTCAAATTCTGAATGAACGATATATCTTTCTTTTATTCGCTTTGATTGTGTGTGTGTGTGTGGGGGGGGGGGGGGTTAGATTCGAAGAATTTCGGCACCAACTTTTTTCCAAACACCAACACTTTCCCCAAAACCTTTGTAATAGATACGATACAGGTAAATAATAACTAAGTTTATTAAACGTTTAATTTTTTATATCAAAGAGAGCAGTGAGTCTGAAATGTGTTACAGCTCTTTTCCCCAGACACAAAAAAAATTGATGAAAATTGGGACTGATCAGTAGTGGCAATATATCAATAAGGGCCGCCACGCTAACCATTATTTGCTTTGCAAGGTGCCGATCAATATGACCCGCCTATCTCTTTTTTTACAATAATTGTTTCAATAAACCCCAATCATCCAAAATGCCCCCCCCCCCAAAAAAAAAAATTAAAAAAAACGTGTTTGAATTTTTTTTTGTTAACTTACACGTCGCTTCTTAACTCCGTCGTCTTTTGATGTTTTGGGATCCCTGGCAGATAACTTTTAAAATATAGACCGGTACATTCAAAAGTTTATCGAGATGACACAATAAGCAACAAATATAGAGCGTGAAATTAAATATCAACATTTTCGAGCATCGTTTTTATGATAATTTTCCATCTGGAACGATATATTTTTCAAATCTATCCTATGTCTGTGCCGTATTTATGTATGTATACATATGCGTTTATATCAGAATACAACCATGTATGGCCTAGGCCTCGGAATATTGATAATTTGAACATATTTTGTAAAGGATTATTATATTTTATATAGTGTTTTGAATAAAAAAATAAATTATAGGAAAATCAAACAAGATCTATTGTGACTTCATCTTTGCGTTATTACGTAATCTATTCACATGACGGTAGCTATGAACTCTCTCATGTCCAAAATAAAAGTATGCCGTTGGCATAAAAAAGAAACCGGTTTTCTTCTTCTGTGCTACTTAATACGATTATTCAATTGATCTTTTTTCATTAGAGTTTTCTTTGGCTCTTTATTACGAAGCAGATGGGCCACATAAAAAAAATATTTTTATCTCGTAATTACGAGATTTTTTCTCGTAATTACGAGATTTTTTTCTAGTAATTACGAGATAATTGTCTCGTTTCAGAAAAGATCTCGTAATTACGAGAAAAGATCTCGTTATTACGATAATTATCTCGTTATTACGAGAAAAGATCTCGTAATTACGAGTTAATTATCTCGTAACGAGAAAAGATCTCGTTATTATGAGATAATTATCTCGTTATAACCAGAAAAGATCTCGTAATAACGAGGAAAGATCTCGTAATCCAGAAAAGATCTCGTAATTACGAGAAAAGATCTCGTTATTACGAGATCTTTTCTCGTTATTACGAGATCTTTTCTCGTAATAACGAGATCTTTTCTCGTTATAACGAGATCTTTTCTCGTTATTACGAGATAAAAATATTTTTTATGTGGCCCTATTCGTCTTTTGTACTTTATTCTTATCGGAAATACTTGTCAGATGCAGGTTAGTCCTACACATTGCAGGGTCATAGTCATCTTCCTTATTATCTTTGCATATTTTCCAGTTTGTATGCTATTTTTTTTTTTACAAATAGACTTACATGGAAAATAAATATATTGCCGACGGATGAAGCATTTCTTATTAACATTTTTTAAGTGAATTATTGCTAGCGCTCTCGAAATAAAAGATAGCTTCAAATTTATAATATGTCAAATTCTGTAGGTTTTGCTTGCTGACGGAAAAGCCCGAGTCATTATCTGATTCTTCTAAGCAATGCAAGGGTTGTTTTTTTGTGTTTTTTTTACTGACATCTATAAGCACAACCAAAGATTGATTCTAATTTCTGATTGGTCAATTCAGCCAATCTTCCAAATTGCAGAAACAGAAGCAAGAATTTACACTTAAAATAACGAATAAATCCACTATTTGCGTTAAAAAAATTCTGATTTGTATGGCTTTTAACCTAACATATCTTGACAAAGATGACCCAAAGGACCAATTTAGCTACTTCACAGGCACTTAGCATCGTTTTTGAAAGGGGGGGGGGGGGGGCAACCTGAGAAATTTTTTTTTTACTTACCTGAAGAAGTTGACAAGCAAAAAAAAAAACCGAAACTTTAAAGTTGCCCAAACTCTCGAAAATCCTATTTCGTTGGGGGGGGGGGGGGGGGGGGTAGTGACCAACTTTTTCAAAGCCAACTTACTATCACTTCCAATTTTTTCCTTACAATCCTTGCTATCACTATACTATGGTTATAAGTGGGGGGCAACCATCCTATCAATGAACATTTACTATAGTAAAGGTAATGTTGGGGGAAAAAGTGGGGGGGGGGCAGGCCCGGATACTACGTCCCTGCTTCACATGCGGTCCAAACTCGCTGCATGGACTCTTTACACAACATACACTTTGAATTATTTTCTATATTCCTTTCAACTCCCATCTATTTTCTTTGCTAAATTGCCAAGAAATTCTCTTCTTTAAATCAGCTCATGCATGCAATTTCTCAATCGGCATCTTCTTCATATTACGTCGACCCCCCCACCCCCCACCCCCCTCGAGTAAAGGTTAAATATATTCCGTTGCGCCAAAATTCTAAAACTATAGGTCACCACCACCCGTGTTTCTTTCCTATCTATATAAAAAACGCTTACAAAAACAATAATTACTTTATCACTCTCCAGCCCCGATAAAAATTAAAGAATTCAGCAAAATAAATCAATTGATCACGAATCTTTCTCTCTCTGTGTTTAAAAATTGCTACGGCGCTAGCTCACCTATCTTTTTAAAAAGATAAACTTGTGGTAACATAATTTCACATAAATAAATCACACCTCTCAATGAAATTTCAATCTGCCACCGGAAATAGTAATATAAAGTCAAAATAAACATACTGCACATTCCTCGAGCAAAATTTTATCCCTGTTTTCATCAGTCTTTCATCGAAATATTTTGAAATATATCTGTTTAATTTTGCTCGAGGTATGTGCAGTATGTCAATTTTAGAAATATTTGTTGAAAGAAAAAAGGGATCTTTTAACATGGTGTATACGTCTAAATAATTGAGTGTGGAAATTTTGCTTCACATATTTTAAAACTACCAATCATCTAGTAGATGCACATAATTATTATAATTTGGCAAACCTATTTATTAAATTGCAGGAAATAGTGGGCCTTTGTATAAAAGGTAACGAACTTAATTAGGGCTTTTCGCTTTC
Organism: Saccostrea cuccullata; assembly: GCF_032062105.1. Lineage (NCBI taxonomy): Eukaryota > Metazoa > Mollusca > Bivalvia > Ostreida > Ostreidae > Saccostrea > Saccostrea cuccullata. The sequence goes on from NW_026930769.1 coordinate 4,971, forward strand.
AGGCGAAGAGCCCTATTGTTTTCGTCTTGTTTTATTATTATTATACCTAACAGATTTATGATCGTGATTTAAAGAACGTCATTGCAGATATGTAATTAATAACATTACCATTAGACAGGATATCTAGATGTCTCGCGTGAGTAAGGTTTTGTACTTCCGGAAACGTCACTTCCGGTATTTATCAGTCAGAAACTAAAATTTTTTAAACCCTAATACTTTCTTATTTTACATGCAATTTCGTTCAAAATTAAGGAGAATATTCCTCAAAGTAATATCTACGAAAAAGTCATCGTTAGTGTTTTTCCACCTATGGTACATTTTTGTGTTATAGGACTCCAAAGTTAAGAAAAGGGGGGATTGAAATTTAAAATTTTGAAAACAATGTAGGAAATTTATTTTGAAGATTTTATATTGTTAACCGAAGTAATTAAAGGCAGAAATGTAAGTTTCATGTCCATCAGAGCAGAACTTCCGGTTCCATAAGTCTTTGCAAATTGTCTATGGGAGTTTCTATAGTGAAGAAAATTCATTTGTGTTCCATTATCTCAATAGGGGAGCAAGCAATAATTGTAATAATTACAGGAAATAATTGATTTATAATTTTCTTCAGGTGAAAATGTTTTGAAAACCAAATCTCCAAAAATTAGGGATTTTTAGGGGTCAATCCTAAAAACAGTTTTTGGCCTGTAACTTTTTTATTTGTCAACCAATCTTCGAACTGATTTCAGTTTTGGGTTCAGCATAAGAAGGACAATTTAAAAATTATGGTCCGTGGAGTCACTTTTTACCCCTGAAAGGACTTTTAGACACCTGAAATTTTGTATTTTAAAGTATTTTCAAAAATAATTGTGCAAGAGTTATCTCCCTTCGGCAATCTATTTGAAGACTATTATGCTCTCTAGGTTTCAATTTTGGTATGAATATATAGAGTACTTCCGGTTTTATAAGAACCTTAAAATTGCCTATGGAGATTTCTATGTTAAATTTGAAATCATTCAATGTCCATTATTTTATACGTGAAGCAAGGAAGTCTCATGATATTTCACAAAAAATAACTACTATAGTGTTGCCTTTGGGTGCTCATGAAAGAAAAATTTCTCAAAATAAAAGGGATTTTAGGGGTCAGTAATGAAATCAGTTTTTTGTATATTACTTTTTTATTGATCCATCGATATTAAAACTGATTTCGGTTTTGAGTTCAGCATTAGAAGTGCAATTAAAAAATTATGGTCCGTGGGGTCACTTTTTGACCCCTTTTGGGTGTTTTATAGACTTGAAATTTTGTATTTTAATTTTTTTTTCAAAAATATTTGTGCAAGAGTTATCTCCCTTGGTCAACCTGTTTGGAGTTTAATATGCTGCCTATGTTTTAATTTTGGTATGGATATGTGCAGTACTTCCGGTTTTATAAGTACATTAAATTTTTCTAAGGAGATTTCGATGTTAAATTTGAAATTATGCAATGTCCATTATTTTCAAAGGGAAGTACGCAAGTTTTATCATATTTCACATGAATAATTACTTTAGTATTGTCTTCGGGTGGTTAGGTCATGAAAATAAAATTTCTTAAAATAAAAGGGATTTTAGGGGTCAGTACAGAAATTAGTTTTTTGTATATAACTTTTTTATTTGTCCATAGATCTTCAAACTGATTTCTGTTGTGAGTTAAGCATAAAAATGACAATTTAAAAATAATGGTCCGTGGGGCCACTTTTTGATCCCTTATGGGTGTTTCTGGGCCTGAATATTGTATTTTTAAGTCTTTTTAAAAAATGATGACGTAAGAGTTATCTCCCTTTTTCAAACTGTTTGGAGTTTAATACACTCCCTTTGTTTCAAATTTGATATGCATATGAAGAGTACTTCAGGTTTTATGAGGCCCTTAAAATTCTCTATGGAGATTTCTATGTTAAATATGAAAACATACAATGTCCCATATATCAAAAGGGAAGTAAGCAATGCTCGAGATATTTCACATGAATAATACTCTATCATTGTCTTCAGTTGGTAAGGTCATGAATAGAAAAATCCCTTAAGGAGTAGGGCCGTTAGGAATCAATTCAGAAAACAGCCTTTCCTCTGTAACTTTTTTATTTTCAAGCAATCTTTAAACTTATTTTGGTTTTGCGTTAAGCATAAAGAGAGCAGTTTAAAAAATATTACCCATGGGGTCACTTTTTGACCCCTAATAGGAGTTTTAGTGGATTGAAAAACAGTACATTTTCGTATGTTTTAAATATTGATGGAAGAGTTATTTCTCTTCGAGGATACACTGGTGAACAAAGATAATCGTTATGTTTTGGATTAGTATTGATTTCAAAAGAACTTTTGCAATGTTGTTTTATTTGAGTTTTTTAAAACTGTAATATAAGATTCTTCATTTCAGGGGTCGAAAAGCCCTCCGTTTTTGTTGAACGAAAAAAATAAGGTCTATTTCTTTAACTTTATTCTTAATCCTTAGGAAAAGTGGCAATCTCGTTTTGTATAAATAAAAAATATTAATACTATAATCCAGAAAATTCAGAATAGACACGTTCGAAAGCAAAACAAACACACAATATATTGTCAGTCCGTGCAGTTGTGGTAAACAGACTGTGACGATTGAACGCCACCTGTGATTTCTAAATATAAACAATAACAGAACTCGAGCCCTGTTTACAAAAACTGTGTACATAATACGAGTGTGCTCGATTTGCTAAACTCTGTACGCATCTCTTAGTTCGGAATGACAATACTTGTGAAAGTGTTTTGCTTTCTAACATTTCTACTTTGAAAAAAATTATTTTCTTGAAAAAAAAGTTTTAATATTTCTCATTAAAACACATCAAAATTGCCACTTTTCCTAAGGATAAAGAATAAAGTTAAAATTTGTGAAAGTGCAAGGATGTGTCAATCAAACCCGCCGAATAATTTTAAAGTTTTAATAACTTTGAAATGAAATAAGATTTTTAATTAATTTATGTGTGAAATGCTATTAAAATATATAATTTGTGATATTATACAGAAAAAATGAGAAAATATTAACTTCAAATCTGTGTTCAAGTACCTTTAAAAATAAAAATAGAAAAAAAAATTCCAAAATTAAGAAGCATGTCTATGATTCCAAACCATCCACTAAAATTAAAAGTGTCGCATTAGTGTGAAATTATACAAATTGCCATTCTTGAAATAACAAGATGTGTTTGTAAAACACTGATGCCCCCGTATGGCAACATAGCAAAGATTAGGAATTTCTTAAATTCTAATTTAATTAATTGGTACCAAACTTAGGGTATTCGCACTAGAAAACAATTGTGAAATTTGAAAGTAAGCTAATGTTAAAAATACTTATGTAGAGCATGAAAGCCCTATCCCTAACCGTTCAGAAGTTATGGTCAGCGTTCAATTTTTTAAAAAGTAGGTCAAACTCCAATGTCAAGGTCAAAGGGTCAAAATTATTGTTATCAAATGAAAGATCTTGTCATAAGGATCAAATATGTAGAGTATGAAAGCACTAGCCCTAATTCTTTAAAATTTATGGTCAAGGTTTGCTTTTTTAAAGTAGGTCAATCTCAAAGGTCAAAGACAAAGGGTCAAAGTTCTTGGTATCCAATGAAGGATCTTTTAACAAAAGATTACATATATGAAGTATGAAAGTCCTATCTCTTAATTGCCGTTCAAAAATTATGGCCAAGATTAAAGTTTTTTCACAAAGTACGGAAATCTACAAGGTCAAGGTCAAAGGGTCAAGGTTGTTGGTGTCCAGTGAAGATCTTTTAACAAACATTACAAATGTGAAGTATAATTGTCCTGGTGTCTACTGTTCAAAAGATATGGCCAAAGTAAAATTTTAAAATTTTCATGTAAAAGTGGGTCAACTTCAAGGTCAAGGTCAAAGGGTCAAAGTTATTGTTATCAAATGAAAGATCTTGTCATAGGAATCAAATATGTAAAGTATGAAAACACTAGCCCTAAATCTTTAAAATTTTAGGTCAAGGATTACTTTATTTAAGTAGGTCAATCTCAAAGGTCAAGGTCAAAGGGTCAAAGTTCTTGGTATCCAATGAAGGGTCTTCTAACAACAATAACATATATGAAGTATGAAAGCCCTATGCCTTACCGTTCAAAAGTTATGGCCAAGGTTAAAGTTTTTTCTCAAGTACGGAAATCTACAAGGTCAAGGTCAAAGCGCAGCAAGTTTTGCGGACAAACAGACAAACAGAGAGACTTCGTTTACGAGGGCATAAAAAGTTTAACCCTTTCCTAAGGCATTTCAACAAAGTTTTATCGAGATATTTTTTTTTTGTAAACTGTAGGAATCAAACAGTTTTTTATGCCCCCGTAAACGAAGTTTCGGGGGTGTATAGTTTTTGTTGTGTCCGTCTGTCTGTCTGTCTCTCTGTCTGTCTCTCTGTTTGTCTGTTTGTCCGCAAAAACTTTAACCTTCTCCATAACTTTTGATTTAGTGGATCTATGACTTTCATATTTCTTATGTGTATTTCTTGTGACAAGACCTTTCTTTTGGTACCACCAAATTTGAACTTTTGACCTTGACATTGGAGTTTGACCCACTTTTACATGAAAATTTTAAAACTTTACTTTGGCCATATCTTTTGAAAAGTAAACACCAGGACATTTATACTTCACATATGTAATGTTTTTTGAAAGACCATTCACTGGATACCAAAAACCTTGACCATTTGACCTTGACCTTGTAGATTTACGTACTTGTAAAAAAACTTTAAAGTTGGCCAGAACTGTTGAACGGAAAAAAAATTAGGGCTTTCATACTTCATATATGTAATTCTTGTGAGAAGACCCTTCATTGGATACCAAGAACTTTGACCCTTTGACCTTGACCTTTGGGATTGAAATACTTTAAAAAAGCAAACCTTGACCCTTACTTTTAAAGATTGGGACTAGTGCTTTCATTCTTTACATATTTGATCTTTATGATAAGACGATTCATTTGATAACAATAACTTTGACCTTCATTGGATACCAAGAATTTTGACCATTTGACCTTGACCTTTGATACTGGCCTACTTTAAAAAATGCAAACATTGACCGTAACTTTAAAATAGTTGGGGCTAATGCTTTCATACTTTACATATTTAACTCTTGTGACAAGACCTTTCATTTGATAACAAGAACTATGACCCTTTGACCTTGACCTTGGAGTTTGACCTACTTTTAAAAACATTTAGCCTTGGCCATAACTTCTGAACGGTAAGGACTATTAGTTCCATACTCTCCATAAGTATTCTATGTTGCAAGAGCTTTCATTTGATACCAATTACATTGACCTTTTTACCTTGACCTTGGAGATTTTTGTACTTATTGAAAAAACTTAAACATTGGCTTATTTTCAAATTTCACAATTGTTTTCCAGTGAGAATACCCTATACTTTTGTTACCAATTAATTAAATTAGCATTTAAGAAAAGCTGAATCTTTACTATGTTGCCAAAAGGGGGCATCTGTGTTTCACAAACACATCTTGTTTGTTTTAAGAATTTAAACAAAGTTTTTTTCTGGATATATGTTGTAAACTTGATCATTCGACAAGCTTAGTCTGATTCTATCGCCTTTGTTATATGTAGATCAGAGGTCGGAAAATCCCGAAAAGTTGCGATTGATGTCCCGAGTGTTATCGAGATAAGAATAACAGTGCAAAACATATCGAAACAGAATACATACAACTGAAAAGCTTGAGTGTTATGAAGATCAATTATTTTAATAATAAAAAATATATTAAAAATTTGTTAATTGATAAAAAAAAACTAGCTTTTAATTTCGAATTATTAATTGCTTATTTCCACTGTTTGTTAAGTCATATTTTTTTATGATACATTTGGAAATCTTGAAAAAAATGTTAGTCGTTCGAAAATTACATAACCAAAAAATTATCCTTCTTGGCCCTGAAAAGCATTTCAGTCATTAAAATAATTGAAAAATTTCTGAGCATGCAGCTTCTACCAATCTCAAAAGAAAGGAAGTGCATAGTCCGAAAACTTGAAAAAAAATGTTCTACGGTGTTAGATTTATTACATTCTCATTTAAGAAATACTTTATAAACTGTAAGTCGTCTCCTCATTCCTATTTTTGATCGGAGTAGTTCATCGTTGATTAAAGTAGTAATTGAAAAGGGATGTTCTGTCCTTATACACCTACATTTAATGTTCAATAGAACTGTATTATATAATAAAGAAATGTATGTTAATCTTTCATTTATTTTACGTTTTTTGTCATTTTACTCACCCGAGCTGAATGCTCATGTGAGCTTTTCAGATTGCATTTTATTCGTCGTCGGTCTGTCGAGCTGTCCGTCCTTCCGTCTGTCTATAAACTTTTCACATTTTAGACTTCTTTTCAAGAACCACTGGGCCAATTGTAATAAAACTTGGTAAAAGAAGAGTTTAAATTGCTGGAATAAAAGGTCAAATCCCTTCACAAGAGGAGATAATTAAGATAGGAAAAAAATTGTGTGCAACCGTTAAAAGTAATGTTCTTTTCGAGAACCACTGGGCCAAAAAATCCAAAACTAAGCATCCTGGGGTAATGTAGATTCGGAATTGTACAAATCATGACCCCTGGGTAAGTGGCGGGGTCAATTTTTTGCAGGAAAAATATAAAAATATGAAAAATTAAAAAAAAATAAAAAATATTCTTCTCAAGTACTACTGGTCCGAAAAGCTGAGACATATGTGGAAGCATCTTTGGGTAGTGTAGATTTCAAATTGTTCAAATCATGACGAGGATAGGGCGGACTAAAATAAGGATTCAAAGTTTTACATGGAAATATATGGACAAAACTTCTTCTCAAGAACCACTGGAACAGAAAAGCTGAAACTTATGTGGAAACATCCTGAGGTTGTGTAGATTTTAAATTGTTTAAATTATTACCCATCTGGCAGGGTGGGGTCACAATATGTACAGTGTATTACAAGAGGGAGATGTTGTAAAGAACAGCATGGTCAAAGCTACTCATGTGAGCGATGTGGCCCATACGCCTCTACTTTGTAATTTTTAACTATACGTCTGGTCTTTACTTTAAATTTTCATTTATTTTTTCGTGTCAGGTAAATACTATAGCTATCAGCCAGTAGTCAGATGTTTATTGTACTGCTTACTGTTTACTGAAAAATATCAGCTGAATCTCAATGAGCAATCACACAGAATCGTAAGGGACAAAATTAGAGACAGATATTTCCCCATGGTTACTGTAGAAAGCTCAGTAGATATACCAAAGGAAATCACAGAAACACGTGATGGTGTGATAACGTTTAAATCAGACGACATCCGACATGACGTCATGTACGCCTTTGTTACGGAGTGTCAGGTGGAGGACAGTGATCTGGATTTTTTCCTGACCACGGCGTCACGTGACGTGATATCAGAATACTGCCGGTCCTGGTATTATGAGAGGAGTGAGGGAGAAAGATGTCTGTATGTACCGTACAGTCCAGAGGAGATGTACGACCTCTTCATAGACAAACTACAGCTGGACATCATCACACACTGTACTGTGTCGGACAGGAGGATTCGTGACAGGATCAGTCAACGTTGTGAGTATTTATAACTTTTAATAAAGTTTTCCCCCTAGAAACTAGTTTCAAAAATCGCCATATAAATAACTTATTATTGATCATCAGAATTTATCAGGAATTTAAATACATAATTATTCAGATCATGCAATTTTGGTATTATTTCATTTGTATTACAGTAACTTATTTAGTATTGGAGTTTTATGAAGAGACTTACTTTTACAATCGACGGCTGACTTTTACATTTTAAAGGGGCCAACTCCAAACTAAAAAAAATATAGAATATGAATTTTCTTTATAAAACACATCCAAAGATACAAGTATTTAATTAGTATTTCTGTTTTTTTTTCGCTGGGATCTGTAAAGTTCTAAGGTAAATACTACAGTACTTAATATCAATTCTCTGTAATTATCAAAATTGGTTGGCCACGCATAGAAAAACATTTTGATTTTTTTATAATAATTTTAAACAGCTATGTCATTAATTGTAAAATCTAAAGTGGGTTTATGAAATAGACCCTTGGTTGCCATAGAAACGGGGTGCAAAATTCTCAATTTCGTTAATTTTGAAAAACGTGTACTTATCAAGAAAAACTGTGTCCAGAAATGAAAAGGGATAACTTAATATGTTTTCATTATTTAAATTTAATACTACAGATTAAAGTAAATATATCTGTAGTTTTAATTTAATCTCTCAATGGTAAATGGCCATTTTACATATTTTAACATATCAGATATGTGATTGGTTTAGTGGAGTTTTTGCAGGCTTAAAACAAAAAAGGCACACTGATTACAAATTTAGTAGTAATTAATTATGAAAGGCTGATATTTGATTATATCAAAATATGTAAAATATTGGTGGGAGACTCAAAGATGTAAAAGGAATTCAAAGGTAAAGATGACTTTTTTCTACATTTTGAAGCATTTTTTGCTTCCTAATTACTTCCCTTGAACTACTCTCTAACGTTTGGAGGTACTATGTGTATAGTAAACAGCAATGAACATTTTCTGGCGAAAGATCTCATCAAAGTTTTACAGTCTGAAAGAAGAAAAGAAGGCTAGACATCCTAAACAATGAAGACAGAAGGTAAATTTATGTATATACTGAGCATTACAAAAATATCAAGATTAACAAATGCATATTTTCTTAATTTAATTTGCCTTATACAATACACAGTTGTTTTACCGGTAGTGGTCAGTGGTCCTTATCAAATCAAGTGAACTATACCTTTTGACAGTTTGACTTTCTGAACAATGAATTAATTATTTTTAGTAATAAAAATGAATTTGAAGCATATAAACATCACAAGTTTGCTGATATAGCTGATCCCCCCCCCCCCCGCGAAATATAAATGTCTATATAGCAGTGTATAGAGATTGTAGAATCTGTGCCATTCAGTAGGTTTACTTTTTATGTTGTGCTGAAAGAGACTTTTAAGTGAACATTATTTATCTTTATAATATAAATTTCCACTTCTGTCAGTTTTCATTCATTGGTTATCCTATTATTTCAATTCTTTATTGGCATTAGGCACATATTTTACAGAATTGTGTTGTTAAAATATTTAACTACTTTTGGTAGCTTTAAATACCTACGTAGCTATTAATACCTACGTAGGTAGAAATAGTCTTTGGACTGGACCTGTTAAGACGAATAAAGAAAAAGTAAGACCAGTAAACCAAAACAGGACCAAAAGGTCATGACTGAAGTTCAAGTGCATTCTGCAAGAAAGTGGACAGCCTAGATTTTGTTCTTTTCAAGGTAACCATTCTTAAAATATGAAAGTAAATTTAGGACAGATGATACAAACAAAAAATGGATACCTGGATTGGTATATATTTTTTGGCATAATTTAATTGCAAATTAATGATGCTATTAATAAATTTCTAGAATATTAAGAAATTGTAAACCTTCTGTGATGTTCAAAAGTCTGCCCTCTTGAAACTATCCTTATTAGTCTATACAACTATTTTTTACTTCAAATTCCATTTTTATGCAAATATGAATAAAAAGTACTCGAAGATAAGTTATTAATTTTAATGATTTAAACATTAGCCTCAGTTGTTATTTTCAAATTCTTTGACAAAAGTTTTTTTTGTACCGTGGGTATCATCTGTCCTTAAATTGTTAAAAAATATTTTAGTTTTATTTTAAATTTAAATCTTGCTTTTTTTTTTTTTTTTAAACAAAATTTAATACCTGTCCAGTAACAGAAGAATTATGATACTAAAAAAAGAAAACAACTTTCTAAAGGATTACATACACATTTAATTAGCTTGAAATCAGTGTATATTGGAAAGTGCAGGAATTATTTATTTGCAGGTTGAGAAGGGATGCCATATTTTAGGTTTGAAACCAGGCAAGTGAAAGCTGAATTCCAACCTACTACAACATACTTGTACCCACTGTCTTCAAGATATCAGTGTTTGAGATGAAAAAATTAAATTAATAGGAACATGTTTACATTATTATGTGAAGGCATCCTCAAATCTTATGCTGTATAACAATATGTTTTAGAACTTATCATGCTTTATCCTGTACCTTGCCAAAAAAACTCAACTCAGCATTTCCTTTTAACTAATTATCAGTGTTATTTCGTATGTCAATGTAGGTCATTATTGTACATGCCTGTCCAACAAAAACTCTAAAATTGAAAAATAGGACAAGATTTTCAGAGCAGCAGAAACAGTAGAATTTGTCACATAAATATGATATATGTAAAATAGTTGGAATACATTACTTAAATGTTGCATATATAAAAAAAAAAAAAAGCAAAAGTTCTCTTGTTTTCAAAATTTTTTTCATTAAAAAAAAGAAAACGAGATTGATATAGTTCGTGTGACGAGATGTTGGCAGGAACCTAGTAAAATGAAAGGAAGAATTTCCCTTTAAAATGATACTTGTGGGGGACAGTGTCTCATGGGGGGGGGGGGGGATTGTTTTTTAATTATAGCCAAACACTATGTTTAAAGTTTTCCATTGTTGGATATTTATGTTTAATCCAAGAAACTTACCCAAGAGGATGTGATTTTTTTTATACCAATGTAATTTTTCTCAAGTTTAAACCGTTTTCATAAGTTTTATAAGAAAAAATAAGAAGGGGGGGGGGAAAATTTTTATTTCATTCAAATATCTGTGGTTTGCAGTTGCCAATGAATTTAATAAATAATTAATAAAGAAAAATTTAAATGAGTAAAATATTATGAATGTCCTGCTTGTTTTAGTTTATTTAAAAATTTTTAAGATTGACCAAATCTTGGAAAAAGTAAAAGCCACAAGGTTTTGCAATTTTTGACATAGCATTACAAAATGCATTATATTTTTGCAACATCATAGAGATGCAAATTTAAGATGCCAAAAAATTTAGTTCACATTTACATTTAACTCATTACACAGGTTTTATAAAAGAGTAAATAAGTCTAGTTTTGGGAAATTTTTTCTTTAAACCCGCCATTTTGGTTAAAAATGTGGTGTTCCTGTCTCCATGGTAACAAATCTTGCATTCCTGTTTCCATAGTAATAGAGAATGGATAGGGAAAATTTTATTTTATATTAGTTTAATTAAGGGGGAAAATTTAGGAAACTTGAAAAATCCCTGGTTAGTCTACTGTGATGTACTTCAAAATTGTCAATTTTACGGAAGGGGGAGGGGGGGGGGGGATTTTGTGCGGGTTCCAGTTCTCCTTTTAAGAACATAGGAAATGGGATGTGAATATTTTTACATGACACTTCTCCTAGATATGGACTAATTTTACTGTAAATGACATCAAAACAGGTAGAAAGGAACATTTTTTTTTCTATATGAACTTAATGAAATGTGCATATGTTCCTTGAAATACGGAAATTTTGCAGATTTTGGGTAATTTTTCATCAGCTTTTTAAAAAAAATGTTGAGGTGTCCCATAAATATTTTAATGTTTTTAAACTAACTTATGTACCATCTATACAATGCACTGTTTCCTGAATTTCAAATCAGTGTGCAAAGTATTAAAAAATCGCTATGAAAAAGGGTCTAAAATGGTAATTTTCTCAATTTGGCAAAATGCCAAAACCCCAAAGCTAAGCGTTGTTAAGCCATTATGTAGAATTACAGTTTTTAAAAAATTATGTTGTTATACTAAAAGAAATAATGGTAGTTTTAAAAAAAAAGTAGATTTTCCCCTTCTCTTGTTTCTTTTAAGTCATTTTTATTTGAAAAAAAAATACGTTTTTTTGGGCAAATTTTAGGAAGAATTTAGAGGGGAAACAATAGGTGCCGTCACCATGGCAACGAGACATTTTTTGAATTAAAAAAATATAAGACCATTAATGATGTGACAATGGGAGTACACACAAAAAGTTTCATTAAAATTGAAAATGTAGTGTGGCCAAGCATTATTGATATTGTTTGATTATTACAGAGAATTATATTAAAACGCATCAAACATAAGGATAACTTTACATGTAATTTTAAATACGAGCTAGTTTGCTGAAAAGGCTTTTGCGAGAATTTTCCAGGTCTAAGTTATTCGTGCATTTCTCAGCTTTACGTTCTCTTCATTTAACAAAATTACATAAAAAATTCATTTTCAATTATCAATAAATTCATTTGAATGAAAAATCAAAACTAGTGGTACATTGCATATTTCTTATTCTGAATCACTGACCCCGAGAGCTCTCAAGAGCTTCGGGACCTTTTGATTATCCCCCCCTGTTGGACCAAAATTTAAAGCTCCATAGTTGGTCTTTTTTTTCCTTTCCTCTCTGGTCTACATTCCTCAGATGAAGAGGTAAGGGTCATCTTAATGATGCTCAACAGTATTCCCGTCTTCCTAAAATGGTGGACCAGAACTACCTTTTCTAGACGAGTGTTTTTTTCTTGGGGAAAAAAATATTCCTCCTCACCCCTTTTCCCCCATTGACAGAACAACAAATAGATAGAAGGACCATTTTTGAAAGAAAAAGGTGTCAAAAGTAAATCGAATCATTTCAACACATACACTTTAAAAAATGCGCTTAGAAAATAAACACTTCCATTACGTGTTTTGCCCTTTTAACATGTATAAGATTGTGTTAAACGGCTAAACACTTAGGTCTAAACGTGTGTTAGATTGTGTTTAACGGCTAAACACTTATGTCTAAACATGTGTTATATCTACATGATTTTAAAGTTTCCACTTTTTAGATATAAGTTTTTAAAAAGGGGAAACCGTTTTTTTGTGAAGTGAAAGAGTTATCTTCCCGGAAATGACGCATATTTTTTTTCGAATGATAAATAGAGCGGTTATCGAAACAAAGGAAATCCAAATATTAGCTAAAGAAGATGGATTAAAAGAAGTGAATGCTAATCAAAGTGATAACCATGAAGAGATTGTGAAATGCATTTAAACTGCAACATTACTGCGATAAAAGGTATGTTAACTATTATTTTTATTTTACATAAATTGACCATGATGGGCAACGTAAACAGGCATGCGTTTGCACATGTAGCTGTAGATCAAGATTACCTTCGGTATATTTTGTATTCCTGAAATTTTAGAAAAGGAGTACATTATATGGAATATCAATAAAATCTATAACAATATCAATACTAAAGAGTGGTTATATAGACGAGGTTCAATAAAAGTAGCACAATAATAGCTATCAAACATGTAAAAAAAAAGTTCATACAAATCCAGCCATTGAAAAGCATATTTTGATAAAATTTGAATTTTTTTTGTAGGATATGGTCCACATCGAACATGAAAGTAATATACACGTATCAGAGAAACTGTTGTCATCTCCAAGTCCACAATGACATGCCAATTATGCCATCGTTCTTACATTTTTCAACACTTCTTACTTTCTAGGGGAAACTGAGTTTTGTGAAGCCTGCTGTTGGTTTTTCCTTTGAACAACCTAAAAAAATTCTCAAATGATGACAGTTGATTACTTACTGACGGTCACCGATGAAAACAAATTATGCGTGTGTTGCTCGTGAAAAATTGCTGGAAGTTAAACTTGATACAGACATAAGAAATAACTGCTTGCTAATCTGGTTAGAATTAAAACCAGCGTGTAAAATTTACTGTACATGTATATTTAATTTAAAATTCTTTATAAAAAATCCATGTTTGAATGTTCATTGAATAAAATTTAAAATGTAAACAATTGTTATTTTTTCAGTTTTCTTGCAGGAAGACAACGAAAACATCCAAGTGTTGAATTTGTAAACATGTATAACATAACATTTTTTGTAAAGTGTTTAAAGTCTAAACATGTAAGTGTCTAGGGTCAAAAACCTTTCCGTTACACGTAATGAAATAAAATGTGTTTAAAATTTCAACGCATCAAAAAAAGTGTAAATAAAGTCCTTAAAATTTTGTTATCATCTAAACACATTTTTTTAAAGTGTAGGTCTATTGTTGAACGATCTATTTGTAGATTAAAGAGTTATAAAATATTGAGTAGTGTTTGGAGGCAAAAAAAGAAGCAACTTCGCCAAATTGTATTTATTGTTGCATGGTTGGCTACTATAAAAGAGAAATTTAACATTATTCTTTAATTATTGCCGTAATGTACAAAAGGCTGTATAAAAAACTAACTACCGGTTGGAATACACTTTTTATTTTGATAAGATATTGAGCATTACGGGTTATCTAAAGGTTTTTGTAATACAATGTTTAAAACGATAACCCTAAAATGATTATATTTATTGCACTAAATATACACCATACTTCAAATATGGTTTTTGTTCACTTGTTTGGATATATGCTATCCTGTGCAATTAAAGAATAAAACATTGAGATAAAGCAACAAAAAATAGTTCCTAAAGACAGAGGGTAATAATCCATCTTTTGTTTTCTTTTCTGATTTACTTTATAAGTGTGTAGCTATAGTGTGTGTTGAGATTCAATTTAAGTGTTTGGAGTCGGTCCCTTTGAATTGTAAAAGTCAGTCGTTGATTGTAAAAGTAAGTCTCTTCATAAAACTCCATTACAAACAATTATATATATTTTCAAGTAAAACCCTCACAACTACTTTACCCTTTTATATCTACATCAATACCCTAAATTATTTGATTAATGTCAGTAATAACAGACCAAATAATTGAACTGGAAATCAATTTGACCGCTGTCGCATAATATTTGGTCCGCATTGTTTAAAGCTCCGGCCGGACCTAATACGATAACATATTTGGTCCGCCTGGCTCTATAAGAAAAGGTCCGCCCCTCGGCCTTTTAAACAAATTGTATGCACGTGGTTCATTCGATATTAATTAAAAACTATTCTTTTAAAATGAATTAAGGATATATAGTCGTATTAATAGGTAGTGTTTCCTCCAAGAAAATGTAAGAAGCAAAAAGTAAGAAATCGAAATGAATACATTTACATAAATAAAGGAATGTATAGATTTATTGATCGGGTTTCCTGTCGGGATGATGGGACATGCTTCTTTTGTCGTTTAAATTAATAAACTAATGTCAACATTATCATAAAAAATATTTAAGAATACAATTGAACATACATTTACCTTCACCTCCTTGTTTACTGGCAGATTAATCAGTATTGAATGAACAGATAATGTTCTCAAGTCCAACACGAATCATTTAGTTACAGTTTCTTTCATATAAACATGATAAACATTTGACTAATCCACTCACAAAAACTAAAGTTCACATCTTTCAAAATATGTTTCTTTATAGTATTAAGAAAAGAAATCTGTCATTCTTTACGTTTAATATTGTTGTAAATAACTGGAGGGTCACTAGCTGTGACAGGGGCTTATTTTACGGTGTACTTCCCTACACCCCTAATTGTAAAAACAACATGCCTACGGACTGGGCAGTTGATTGTTTCGTTTGAGAAAACCTAAAGTACCATGTTTCTTACCTATTCAAAGGCTAATTTTTTGTATCTACTAGATCTCTGCATTTCATTTTCTGAATTTAACATTGCATTTTCCGACAATTTTTGTTATTTTTTCGGAATCCGACAATTGTTTTTTTCATTTCCGACATTATCTACTAGTATTTCTTTTTCTTTTTTCACACTTTTCGGATTTTTTCAGGATACCTTTCCGGCAATTTAAGTTTAACATATATATATATAACAAAGTTGGAAATTAGAATTTTAACGGGATATTGTATATATGCATTGTATAATATTATTTATTTCAAATCACGTTTTTTCTAATCATTACATACACTCTGTAATCAATATTAAGACGGGTTAATAAGTATGGAAACAGTGAAGTGAAACTTCACATTCACAATTCATGTACCTTTATCTGTTCCAGTGCAAAATCAAGTACGTTTCTTGACAGCTAAGAGCAAAGCCTTTTATTTGAATAAATTATCTAAAATATTTTACCTTAATTAAGGATTTTTATAACGGATGTATGACTTCTTTTTTCATTGACGAAAAAGTACTGACATGAATTTGACAAATGTGAAAACTTTTAAAATGTAAAAACTTAAAAATGTCGGAAATGAAAAGGACAGAAAATTCCGGAAATGAAATACTACTACTAAATATTACTTCGGGACAAGGTAAATGTGCATTAATTGGCGAAATCAAACCAAATTAAGTCGATTAATTGCTGGATTTATAAATGCCTTTATTTTTTCATAATTAATATACATGTGGCTCATATAAAATCTCTGTGCACTACATTTATGATATATTATATATACTAATGTCTCTCAGTTTCAATGAAAATCCGAACATTTTATACCCCCTCCTTTTTTTAATTATTACATGTGTATTTTTTTCACCTGTCAAAAAAGTTTAAAGTTTTAAAGTATACCGATATACATATAAAGAGCTTGAGTTTAAAGACACAATTTCAGAAAATAATGAATGCACTTATGGGCCCTGGTAAAATGTGAAAAAATAAGCAAAGTTAGCAAAATTTTCATCTCAAATCATTAATTGATATCCAAACCATACGATTCAACAAATTTTTTTACGATGAAATTCACAAAATATAAAGAACAAAACCATACAATGTGGTAGGGTCAGCCGACTTTTGTTTAGTAAATCGAGATGCAGTACAGAGGGCGGACCTTTTCTGATAACTGCATTTTAAGGTCCGCCCTGTCTATTTTTCTAGTTTTCAACCTCCGAAAATAAACCCTGTCCAAAACTTCTCTTTATGACATGAATATATATGAAATACAAAGGGCGGACCTTTTCTGATAACTGTGTTTTAAGGTCCGCCCTGTCTCTTTCTCTAGTTTCTAAGCTATACGTAAATAAACCCTGTCCAGAAATTACCCTATAAAAATGAAGAATCTGAAATACAAAGGGCGGACCTTTTCTGATAACTGCGTTTGAAGGTCCGCCCTGTCTCTCTCTAGTTTTTAATTTATACGAAAATAATGGCAAGAAATTACCCTATAAAACATGAAGGTATCTGAAATACAAAGGGCGGACCTTTTCTGATAACTGCGTTTAAGGTCCAGCCCTGTCCCTTTCTCTAAATTTTAAGCTACGAAAATAAACCATCTCCAAAAATTATTTTTTTAATAACATGAGGATATCTGAAATACAAAGGGCGGACCTTTTCTGATAACTGCGTTTTAAGGTCCACCCTGTCTCTTTCTTTAATTTCTAAGCTATACGAAGATAAATCCTGTCCAAAAATTTCCCTATAAAAAATGAAGATATCAGAAATACAAAGGGCGGACCTTTTCTGATAACTGCATTAGGTCCGCCTTGTCTCTTTCTCTAGTTTCTAAGCCATACAAAATGAACTTGTCCAGAAATCACCCTATAAAAAAATGAAGATATCTGAAATACAGAGGGCGGACCTTTTCTGATAACTGCGTTTTAAGGTCCGCCCTGTCTCTTTCTCTAGTTTTTAAGCTATACGAAAATAATCCCTGTCCAGAAATTACCCCATAAAACATGAAGGTATCTGAAATACAAAGGTCGGGCCTTTTCTGATAACTGCGTTTTAAGGTCCGCCCTGTCTATTTTTCTAGTTTTCAACCTCCGAAAATAAACCCTGTCCAAAACTTCTCTTTATGACATGAATATATCTGAAATACAGAGGGCGGACCTTTTCTGATAACTGCGTTTAAGGTCCGCCGCCTTGTCTCTTTCTCTAGTTTATAAGCTAAAATAAACCCTGTCCAGAAATTACCCTATAAAACAGGCGTGAGATAAATAATTATAAACAACTTTTCGCAGAAACCTTCAAGTCGGTTATAATATAACATAATTTTCGGTTATACTAGTAATAGAAAATAATTCATAGTTACTAACACTTAACAGTTCTTGACAAAGGACCAAGCTTCTTCACCAATCGTGGCTTCTTAACATCTTCACATTCGGAACTCTCTGATTTCTTTATATAATATGCTGCATTGCCACGAAATTCTATTCTAAACCAGCTCATACAATGCGTCAATCTGCATCTTTGCCATATTATATAAGTCTCCCCCCTCTGATGTTTCGGAGGTCCGTGTTTGCTCTGCTCTTATTTTGTATATTTGTTTAATGGACGTTGAGATTGAATACTGTTTTTTATTTCCATATCCTTCCTCTCCAGTAAAGGTCATTAATGTTCCGTTGCGCCAAAGCTCCAATAGGTCAACCCCCCCCCCCCTCGTTTATTTACCTATATGTGTCTATAAAACACACTTCACAAAACAATTATAACTTGATCACACTCCAGTCTCGGAAAAAATTAAAACATTCAGCAAAATAAATCAGTTGAACACGGACTTTCCTTTCTGTGTTTAAAAATTGCTGCGGCGCTAGCTCACTTATCTTTTTTATAAGATAAACTTGTTTTATTTCCGACAATTACTCTTTTTCCCGACATTTGATTTATCTTTTTTTATTTCCGGAATTTTTTATAGGTACCTCTCCGGCAAAGTAATGTTTACCGGGTACATGGACGTAGAAAAGGAATTTTGAAAAAAAAATTATTAAACACCACAGTATTAATATAAAAATCTGTATAATACATCTGTACATGAAGCACCAAGTCTATTTAACAGACTACAAATAATGAGCATGCAATTTTTTCCTCACATTTAATGTTCGATAAATCAAATGCCAAATACTGCCTTGAACTTATGTCTATAATTTTATTCTTTAAAATTTTCAATTACCGAAATTTAAATCAAAATTTGCGTTTTATATATAGATATCAGAGATTTAAAACAATGACCGATTCTTATCGATTCGGAATTTAAATATCAGACACAGTTTTAATTCAATTAGCTTGAATTTAACTAATAGGGGATATTTAAGTTCAATATCGGTGAAAATTTTAATTTAAATATAAATATCAACTCTCATGTAAATATACGCTTAATCTAGTATTTATAATTTTTAACTCAGATACGCCATATTTAGCTTTATATATTCAAATAAAGACTATATGATTATAATTATTATAAATGTCGCAGTTTTGAAGTGTTCCTTAGCATAATTTATTAATTAAAAAAAATTCAAATCTATTGATATGTAAAGCTAACTCATGACCATTAGGTTCACCGACCATTGAATGACAGCGCCAGCTCTACCTGTGGGTACCTGTCAGGTAAACAAATACGGCACACCCCCCATTGTTTTATTAGCTATACACACCGACATATTTCACACCTTTAATCGTATTCTAATTCACACAAAGCTAATTCTAGGGAAAACAAACACTTATTTATTTCAATAGTGGTCACTATTTATGTTTGTTATTGAAATGCACTTTCAACCACTATTGATTATTTCAATAGTGGTCGTATTTCAATAGTGGTTATTACCTATGTTTGAGTAGTGCCCGTATTTCAGCAGTGGTTGAAACCTATGGTTATTATATTCAAATGCACTCGCACCCACTATTGAAATAATTATTTCAATAGTGGTCGTATTTCAATAGTGGTTTCTAACTACGTTTGTTATTGAAATGCACTCTCAACCACTACTGAAATAATTATTTCAATAGTGGTCGTATTACGATTAATATTGGTTATTACCTATGGTTGTTATTGAAATGCACTCTCAACCACTATTGATATAATTATTTCAATAGTGGTCGTATTTCAATAGTGGTTACTCACTATGTTTGCTATTGAAATGCACTCTCAACCACTATTGACATAATTATTTCAATCGTGGTCGTATTTCAATAGTGGTTACTAACGATGTTTCTTATTGAAATGCACTCCTAACCACTATTTATATAATTGTTTCAATAGTGGTCGTCATTTCAATAGTGGTTGCAACATTGCAATCTTGTTGTGTATTAATGAGAAATATTAAAACTTTTATCCAGAAAAATAATTTTATTCAGAATAGAAAAGTTAGAAACAAACTCCTTCTGGATTTTCTGGATTATAGTATTCAATGACATATTTTTCATTTTTACACAATGAAATTGCTACTTTTCCAAAGGATTAAGAATAGAATTCATTTGTGAAAGAGCAAGGATGTGTTTATCAAACCCGCCAAAAAATTTGAAATTTTAATATCTTTTATATGAAATAAGATTTTTAATTAATGTTTGTGTGAAATGCTATTAAAATATATAAGTCGTCATATTATAGAGAAAACAATAACTTCAAATCTGTGTCAATTACCTTTAAAATATGTACAAAATAATAAAATGCAAATTACTTTTTAATGAATATTCACAAACATTTTCATTTATTATAATAATTTAGTATTATTACATTAAACCCATGAATACATCTTAAATATTAACGAGATCTTCTATGACTTCGAAATACACATTTATAATACCTGTCAACTTATCAACAATACATTAACAAATATACTTTTATGACTTCGAACTTTGCAATAATAATAATGTCCAATAATAATAATGTCAACGTGTCGACCTGTCAGCCAGATATAAAACAAATATATTTATCAACAAATGCACTTCAATGACTTCGAACTTCACAGTAATATTGATGTCAACAGTTCGACTTGTCAACCTGTCAACCAAACAGACATTGTAGCATGTTTTTGAACAAATGTTCTTCTATGACTTCAAAATACACATTCATATAATAAGGGTAGAGAGTGTAGTATTCAAATACGATAATATAAAACAAGAACGTAGACAGTGCATGTATATAATGCACAAATATTTAAAATTCCAAAGAATCTGGGGGATTAGGCGAGTCATATGCCCACAAGGATTTTCTCGCTTTGTAAGCATATCGAACATTTCATAGTCGTACGATTAACCTTAACATTTAAACTTTGTACAGCAATGTCCAAATGACAATATCTATATTTCTTTAAATCTTGAGGTTATCGTGACATTATTTTAACATATGTGATCTTTTCATACTGCGTGTTAATTGTTATATCAAATATGTTTTCAGGCGTTAGGAGATGATTATACATTTCTTGTTAACTGTTTTTGTATACAGTACAGTCATATCGTTCCGGTATACCAATGGTTGTTTTCATTTCAATTGTGTAATACCGGTGTAGTCTTGAACTAAATGCATTCAAATTGTTATATACATGTATCTCGAAAACTTGTTTATTATGGGAAATATATTAATGGACTATATATAAATTCATTATCTTATTTATTCATTTTGTTTTATTGAAAAAAATATATGTATCTATAAATTTCAACCTAAACTTAAAAAAGCTGTGGTCCGAATACTCGCGACAAGTGATGCGTGCTTCAGCACCGCCGCTATGACCAGTGAGCTACGAAGTCTCAGATACGTTGCTCTTTAAATTACAAACAGTTCTATATGTATAGCAACCCCCTAATTATACTTGGAGTTTTTGAGAATATGTTCCGAAATTTAAATAGGTAAACTAACTTTTTCATATAGAGTGGGTCTTCTTACCTTTTTTTAAATGAAGAGAGATACATCCTCCCATACCCTTTCAATATTTGTATACAAAAATTGGTACAAAGACCCACTCTATATGAAAATACAAATTTAACATTCAATTTCTAATATTTTTACGGTTACTAAAGCGTGTTACCATTTTGGTGGGTTAATTAAAATCAATTTCTAAGTCATTTGATTCAGGTTTTATCATAACTGTATATACAGTCGAATATGGTTATAAATAAATCCCAAATTTAACAAAAGCGAAATTTATCAGAATTTCTAAATTAATATTTTTTCTGCCCTTGCCTAGGCATATGACTCGCCTTAAACCCAAAATTCATTTGAAACGTTATAAATTAAAGTTGAATATTTGAAGTTTTATTAAGATAGTACTTTATATTTCGTTAATAAGAGTTATTTTTCATCATTGATGAGTAAATTAATTGTGTTCATTATTTGCATCATTTAGTAAATATACCCAAAGAAGTATTAAGTTGGGATATCCATGCTAGAGAAAGGTTTGTGAAGAACTCCAAGCTAGGAAGCGTACAAATGTTTCGCGCCAGAGGCATGATAGTTGGATGTGCAGGTGCCGGAAAAACAACTCTTTTACAGAAAACTTCACGGAAGAGGTATAACAGATGAAGATGAACCAACTGAGACAACTATCGGCCTTGAGGTTCATGAAGATTTGTTTGCTATTAAGGAAAACAAGTTAACAGGTGATATTTTCCTTTATCATATACTTAGTGATAAATACACCAATTCTGCACGGTGTGATATGGGTGACGTCACAATACCCCATATCACGGACCAGTCCGAAAATCCATATCACGTATCAGACCGGCGGGCCAAAATCATTATTAAACCGAAAGTCACGTTTGTATCAATTTTAAAAGTTAATTTACTTGATTTTATTTAAATATTCATATAAAATAATTCTTCAATGACTTTTGTAGTCTTAATTTTTTTGTCATTTACCTAAAATTGGTTCTATTACATTTTAAATAAAAATGCCATAAACAAGCATGAAACCTCGCATATTAAGTATTTTAAATGTATGATAGATAGAATACTACATACTAAAATCCATATCATATGTCACATCAGCCCTCGGGCCCCTTATCAACCCTCTGGCCTTCGGCCCTCGGGCTGATATGGGGCCACTCGGGCTGATATGACATATGATATGGATTTAAGTATGTAATATTCTTATTTTCAAACAGTGTATATGCTATGTTTTAGAGTATATACTTATTTAATCAAA
The DNA here is from genome assembly GCF_032062105.1 of Saccostrea cuccullata. Lineage (NCBI taxonomy): Eukaryota > Metazoa > Mollusca > Bivalvia > Ostreida > Ostreidae > Saccostrea > Saccostrea cuccullata. The sequence goes on from NW_026930769.1 coordinate 27,548, forward strand.
CTGAAGTTCGAGTTTCTAATCCTTTTGATTAATTCCGCTTATGTTTCTCATTTGTTGAAAAGTTCCAATATCAGGATAGGTATGGTGAATTTCTTAGAAAATTGTTCAGCATGTTTAAAACTAATGTATACACAGTAAAAAGATGACTACATTAAATATAGCAAAAGCATTGCATTTAAACACCATGAAGGTTATCAAGGTATTGGATTGCTAATGTACATGTAATTATACTGTTAAAGATATATATGCCGTATTAGTGTTTTATTGCTAAAGAAATAAATATATGTGGTGTCTCATCAAGTTACATAAGTTATGTAATTTCTGCAATTAAGACAATTCCACTCCATCACTTTTAAAAGTTATGAAATATTATTTTGTAAAAATTATTTTCTCTCCGAATCGGATATTAAACCGCCTCTTATTGAAATATTCATGAACACGTGGTCTCGCATGCTCACAGCAAACAATCTGAGGTCCAATCTTGTGAATGAGCCGAAAAGCATGATGGTCTACTACGTTTTCACTACAAACACGTGGGTTAGGGAATTGTACGATGCGATTTCAAATAACGGCTGGAAAGCCAATTTACATTTTTTAAGAGAAATAGGAAGAATATTTACTAATTGAGAATTCCCATGCTCACATTAACAAACAAATGCAGTTTTTCTTGTAAGCATACTGTATGTTTCGAAGTTGTACACATTGTAAACATTGTCAATACGTGAGTACACCTCAGAGTTAGTTGCTTTTTGTACCGAGGAATATATAGTCACGTGAAATTGTCTTTTCACTGTCAGTAGAGCTCGGGGAATTTGCAAACGGACCTGTACAATAGAGTGGGGAAAACTCTTATTTTTATCATTGTTCGTTTGTATACAAATGTTAGCATGGGATTTGTAGATGATAATGTACATAATGCATTAAGCGTGTAAATACTTGGGAAATGCTCCACGTCTTTCGAGAGCGATTTAAAAAACTAGCCTGTTCGAAAAACACATGTAGTATTTATGTACCGAGTAGTAACCCATAAATGCATTAAATACAACTCATTGAGCTGATTGGTCGATTTATCAGTCTTGTTGGTTCCTCGCTGAACAGAGAACCACAAAAAATAGTTTCCTCGACCTGATGATTCTCGTGATACTTTTCCCGCGCACATGCGCAGATCCAACATAAACGTCAGTCCTTTATAAATATGCATGAGAATATCGTGTTCTTTTCCCGACCAGTACTTTGTTAATACCGAATAATATTTCGTCGAATTTGCGACAATGCTTCATTTTTGATAGCTTATCATACTTCAGAAATTTTTGTTTGGTTTCAGCTGTGCAAAAATACCGTTTAACACGGCATACATATCTTTAAGTTTTATGAAATATTTAGCAAAGATTTTTGTCAGGAATTCTCTTTTAGTTTTATATTACCCGGTAATTAATAAGTTTATCTTTGTACTCGAACAGATTTTGCGAATGCTGACAACAGTAGAAATCCATACCTTGACAACAACGTAATAAGCATGACAGACTTTGCAGGACAAGTGGCGTACTACGCTTGTCACCAGGTTTACCTGTCAAAAAGAGCGTTTTATATCGTGGTCATTGACATGTCCAAAAAGCTTGATGAAGAAAGTCGATTGTATGACACAGATCGTCACAACCCAACAGGATCCTTATTTCATTCATGGACTTACGGAGGTGATTTACATATTGATGCTAAAATTATCTGCCCCCAGTCTGAGTAAGATCAATTATGAATTTTATTAAATTTAATCAGATTTTCTAAGACAACTTTTCTTTAAATTTGTGAAATCATGAGTTTCTTCTCCTAAGTAATCTGTTTATGTGTCTGTATTTTGTATTTATGATATATTAAGTATTTTGCAGAGGGACTATGAAAAAGCTTTGCTAATGAGGTTTGTTTTAAATATTGAGAAAAAACAAACATCCACACACTCCCAAGCAATGCCAATGAATAATGGGGCATGAACCAATAACATTGTAAATGACATACAACATGTATATTTTACCTATACATGTATATACATAGCAGTAATTTAATGTAAAGGGTGATGAATTTACCAACCAAAGTTAAACACCGAAGTAAAAATATAAACAATGTACACAGGAAAAATGTATACATGTGTTGAATATATGTTAAACATGTGTTTATCATATATTTTTTACACATGTAAAACACATAAAAAGGAGCACATATGTATAGGGTGTTTATTTTTACACATGTTAAACATATGTTTCACATGTGTTTAACATGTGTAAAAATAAACAAATTATATATTTATACATATGAATCATGTGTTAAACATGTGTTTTATATATGTTATACTTTATATGTGAATTATACGTGTATAATATTACTGTTGTACTTATTATCATTTTTATACTTTTTTCATGTCTGTCCACATATGTGAATCACATGAAAAGGGCAGCATATGTAAATCATATGAAATAGTTACATGTGTTCTCTTTCAATATTTATCAAAAGGAAAAACAGATTCTTGTACACATTTAAAAATCAGATATTTCTGCTTTAGATGAAAATCCATTACATTCCAATGATCTATCTTCATGGGTTAAATATTTGAAAATTAATATCTTAAAATGCTTACACAACTTTTTTAACATAATTAGTCCATGTCCTTTTTTATAATTTATATGATTTGACATGAAACTGTCCAAAGCAAAATTAAAATATCACATATAACATTTGTCTTGTATTCTCTATTGTATATTTTTGTAAAATCTAGTTATTTGATATTTCAGCTTACAAATAAGAATGGGAATTAAATCTTTACAGGTCAAATGCAGACAAGATTCTGTACATCCTCCCAATTTCATAATTATTTCATATATTTTCTTGTTCTTTTTCCTTCTGTATCTTTCAGTTTTCTTCAGTTGTCCTCCCTCTGATCTTCCATGAGCTTGACCATTTTGAACTCTCTTTGAACTGTACCCAAAATGCAAATCCACCATTTCTCCCTTTCCTAAGCAATTTCTTTGTGGCACAGAATGGTCTCTACAAAAATTTCAAAAGTAAAAATAAAACAATTCTTAAATTACAAAATCAATTCTACAAGTAATATTAAAGTTCAGCAAACAAATGTATGACCAGTTCACCAACAGAGATATGATAAGAGATAAAACTAATGTTATATATGCTATGCTAGGTGTTTTGTGGAATCCTATGATGTAATTAGCAAGACAATTACACTGTTGGAAGATATGCTTCATAATAAAGTCATAAAAAGCATTTTTTTTTATTTTTACAATTAAATTTGGAATGTACAAACAGTATTACTAATTCATATTGCAAAAAAGTAATAAGATTCTGACACAAATATTTTATTTTTGGACAAAAAATACTACAGAGAAGTAGACAGGCAGAAAAACAGACAGTATGATTCCAGGATATCCCAAATGTTGTTGGGAAGAATATAACAAAGTTTATCTAACAGTGTGTAGTTACCTTAATTAAGCTTTTAAGCAAGTCTTGGATCTTGGGATTTATTCTTATGAGACGCTGACTGTATATTGAACCTGTGAAACAAATATTCACGCAGTAGATATCTTCTAAGCATAACTAAACTTAATTAAACTACAACTACAAAAAAGAGAGAGTACTTGTTTGTAGGTTCTTAATAGTCTTAATTAATATCTTACATCTTACCAGAAACTATGTTCTCTAGTGTTGGAAAAAAATAATAAATGTCAGGTAATGAATACCGGTACATAATAGTTGTAAATATCCCATGGATTAGCTAGCTGATGTACTTTCAACAATCAACACATATGCACATGTACTTGTACCTTGTACCTTGAAAGTTGGATGTCTTTCTTCTTTCTTTATTATCACTTTAAGCCTTACAGCTTATCAGTATATTTACAAAATAATCAGTTTCATTACAGTACAGAAGCGGATATTTTACTGTTCTTATTAATTTTTAACTGAAATTAAAAAATTCAATAACCCCCCCCCTGAAGTCATTTACAGTACATGTACCAATTTCATAGCTTTTAAAGCCAGCAAATTCTATTCATACTTTCCATATTTTAAAAGTGCACTGGATTAAAACTGTTTTATAATACAGAATAAAATTATTGTAGTATTGAGTTGAATTCATTCAGAAACAAATTTATCCAAAATTACTTACCTGTATACAAATTATAAAAAATAGTCATGCCTTTAGCATGTTTAGCCTAACATGTAACCGCTTACATTCACGGGCACTGGAAGTTAATATATCATGTATAGATCTATAGTTAGATAGAATGTTCTATCGTTAAAATGATATTGTCCTACGGACCCGGTTTAACGTGAGGGCTTGTACCGAGACACAGTTAGATTATTCTAACTAATCTATAGTATGTGTATGTATAAAAAAGAAGGGTCTTTTTTAAACATACACATACTATATGTTTACATTAACTTCCAGTGCCCATGCTTACATTCAGTCAGAAACATTTTTCACCAAAATTACTTACAGATCACTATCGTTAGGTTTACGAAATGCATGACAAGTCACAATGATAATTAAGAGTATTACAGAAAGTTCATACGCACCTGTAACTATATGAAATGATATTTAAACAATATGAATTAAAAGTCTTTTAAAAATTGTTTGGAGATCACTTACCTTTCCAATACACCCAGCACGTCTGTTGCAGCAGTGACGTCAAAAATGACGTACATTTTCATCCGATAAAAGACAAAACCGGCCCTGAGACAAATACGGAATTAATAGAATTTTACTCAAGAAGTAAGCCAAGCCCAAAAGATTTAAAATGAAAAGAAAATGAATTCATTCCTTATCAATTTTGTCTGATAAATGCATTATTAGAGAAAAAAAATGTGAAAGTTTTTTTTAGAAGGGAAAGGGGGGGGGGGGGGTAAACAAAGTTAAACTTTACATGAGTAAAATTTTACTAACATTTACAAATTCTTTTGAATTAATGTACACACACATATGAGATAAAGCTTATCATGTGTATAACATGTGTATATGAATACACATATATTTTATATAAATTAAACATGTATAATTCATCTGTATTTTCGCACACATATATTACATATATATAATACGTGTTTTACATGTGTGGTGAAAAACATATGTTTAACATATATATTATCTTACAGGTGTATAACATGTGTATATTATATGTGTTTTACATATAAATGAAACACATATTTTACATGTGTTTATTTACACACATGTATTACATGTATAAAACATGTGTTGAACACATGTGAAACCAAACATATGTTTAACACATGTGGACATTTTTCCTGTGTACATAGTAATCTATAAAAAGAAACATCAAAATATCTTGATAAGTACAGAAAAGAAAATATTTAATATATTGCAAAATATCTATACCTTTTTCCCAACTGACCACATTTTTGGATTGAGCATCAAGTCAAAAGGATAAAGAAGGATGATTATATTCAAACGAGAATTTTTTCAGTAATGTAGTATAGGAATCACTGTCTAGTTAGTATAGTATGCCAGGGCATCAGCAATAGTGAGAAACATGGGATAATTTGCATAACCTGCGAAGCCCGTTTTACATAAATTATCTAATGTTTCCCATTATCGTTGATGTCCCTGGCATACTTTACTAACTAGACAGTGATTCCTTATATTTCCATTTCATTGTAAAATAAAATTGTAGATTTAGATTTTAAAAATGTAGACATATATATTTAAATTACACAAGAACTCCCATGCCAATTTTAACAGTCCTCGACAACTGACGTCAAAAACAAAGGCAGCCGTACGAGATTCACATGCATATCAGGCCTCCTTAGCGTTGAACACAGATGCGCACAAAATTTGAATGCATATCAGGCCTCTTTAGCTCCTGACCTATCGACCTGCCTAATTTACATCCCGGTAGAATTATCAAGATATCAACTCCGCTAACTTTCAAAGAGTTATCACAGAGAATAAAATTAAAATGGAAATATATTATTATCACTGTATGATTTATTTCTAACATTAAATTTTATTCTTGTCCATTACAAAATAACATATTCTTGTGATTATGCTGTATTTGTGTTCAAGTAAATGGTAACAAGCAAATTATTATTATTATTATGATTAATCACAGTCCCTGGTGATTTTTTCATATCAACCTACTAAGGGAAAATAACTTTATAAATATTTTTTTAAAAAATAAAAATATTCATATTAAATTCATTTCGAGTTGATATAAATATTGCCATGTATATTATCTGTAGAATACTTCCATTTTTGGCTGCAAACTGTAAATACATATTGCAATGATGGAACAACACAGGAGAATCCTAAAGACACAACAGCAATCAAAAACTCCACGACGAATTTCAATATTCCCCCGATAATTCTTATTGCCTCCCATAAAGATCAGATGGTAAGAACAAATTCCACCCTGTGTTCGTTTTCAAACTGTTCAAGTATGCAGATTTATTTGCTTTGAACCAACTTGATGTTGGAAACCTCATTTGCAGCTGATAAATGTATATTACAACAAAAATAAGAAATTCAAACCTGATGATAGAAAGTTTGTTACCTTTTTTTAGGTCACCTGAGTAAACTCAGGTGACCTATTGCTATCTGTTTTCGTCCGTCGTCGTGCATTGTCCGTCGTCCGTCGTGCGTTAACATTTGAACATTTTCAGCTTCTTCTCTGCAACCACTGAACCAATTTCAACCAAATTTGGCACAAAGCATCTCTGGGTAAAGGGGAACAAAAAATTGTGAATTTCTTGATCCTTGCCACCCTGGGGCCTGAGGGATGGGGCCAAAACTACTAAAATTAATGCAATCTTTAAAAATCTTCTTCTTTACTCCTGTACATCAAGCAGTCAAACTGTTTGCATGATTGTAATCAGCAATGAGTTCTCTACCAAAATTGTGAAATTCATGGCCCCAGGGTCATGGGTTCTAGTGCTAGGGCGGGGCTGAATAAGTAGGTAGTGAAAATGCAATATTTCTTTGAAAATCTTCTTCTCTGTTGCTAGGTATTAAATAAACCAACTAAATACATAGTTATGATGAGCAAGAGTGCCTCTACCAAAATTGTGAAATTCATGGCCCTAGGGTCAGGGGTTCTGATGTTAGGGCGGGGCTCTATTGATTATATAGTGAAAATACATGACTTCTTTGAAAATCTTCTCTGCTCCTGGGTCATAAATAAACTAACTAAGTACATAGTTATGATGGGCAAGAGTGCCTCTACCAAAATTGTGAATTTTATGGCCCCAGGGTCAGGGGTTCTTGTTTTAGGGTGGGGCTCTAATATATAATGAAATGCATGTATTCTTTGAACATCTTATCCTTTGCTCCTGGTTAATAAACTAATGATCTAATTACATATTTAAAGCCAGGATTTATTTGATTTTCAGTTTTACAAATCCTCCGCTCAAGGTTTTGAATTTTCAGAATAAAAAAAATTAAAAAAATTTCTCTCCGATGTCAAATTTGAGTCGGGATCGAGATTTCAAATTTACGAACTCGCACTTCCGGTTTTAAGATAAAACGGCGGGTAAATAAAGCTAGATCTAAGAAGATAGTTTGGGTTAGTGTAAAAATCATCTATATGAGTGCCATTCAAAACGTTTCACCCGTTCAAAGGACAAATAAAATGCTGATGACTTTGTTGCACAATGACATGCTGGTGAGATAATTATAGATTCGTTTCAAAAGTATCTGTCTGTTAATTATTTTCGTCCCCCAGGTTTTCAACTGCCTGTGGTAGCTATTGCATATTGCCAGCGACATTGTTTAGGTCTCTGTTATAGCTCACAGTCTAAGCATCATTCTTCAGAAAAGGGTTGCTTATAGTGGAGTGACAAGACCATCAAAAATTTGACTTTAATGTACCACCCTACCCTACGGCTGATTTGTACTTTTTTGGTCAGATATATTATCAAGCAATAATTTTTGCCCGGTCGTAGAAAATTCTATGGTCAAAATTTAAAATAAATGGAGATCAAAGATCAATGAATGAAATGTGACCATAATATTGTACATATGAAGAAAAGATGAAGGACTTCGTGAAAATAATGTATATTTGTATAGGAATTTTTATTTATTCGGTGAATATATTGATTTCATGGAAATGGACCAAAAAATTGCATAAGAATGCCCGTTTGTCTGTCTGTAAAATGAATGGTTTGTCTTAGAGTATTTTATTTAAACTTAAAAGATTTAATGCTAATGTACGTTATTTTTTACGTACAATAACTTAATTTTTAGTACACAAAGCAAAGAAAAATAAAAAGAAGAACAACAACTCCCATCACCCCTACCCCCCCCCCCCACCCACCTAAGAAAACGGAATATGACCATTTCGCATTTTTTAAAAAAAAATGTTATGTTTTTATTACGCCTTTTACATCTGATTCATTATTTTATTATAAAGAAATTGTTCGACCCTGTTTTAAAAGCTTTTTAGTAAAACAATCTTCTTGAGGTCATCCTTGCTCTCACACTGAAGTACAGTATTCCGGTCTCATCCAAAGGACGGACAACATATTATTTAAAGTCTTATTATTATTCATTTCTCTGTCTAAATAGGCCAAAAAATTTTTTTTTCAATGAATGTTATCTATGATTTGAAAATTTACGTTTAATTTGGCGAACTTTTGAATAAGCGTTTACTCATAAATTAAGCAGGTTACATTGTAGAGATTTTGGGGTTTTGAAAGATTTTAAACACGTATTGGTGTTAAAATTGCAATTCTTGGAAAAGGGGTGAAGAGTTTAAATAATGACGTAATACTGTAATTTCTATTCATTGGTTTTCATGTACACGTACATGTATATCTTTATCGTTATTTTTTCAAGAATATATTTTATTTGAAAACTAAAAAAGTAGAAATTTTGTAAAAGAGCTACACTGTAAAAGTAAAGATAGCCGATCTTTAAAAAGATACTTCAGGTGGGTAGATAATAATTAGAGCAGTGCAAAATGGCAATATTCACATTAAATGCATGTCATGCGTGGCTTTTTTCATCTGCTGACAGAAAACTTTATATTTTTGAATTTTGAAAAGGGCTGATTGCCTAAATACTCAGTAATCTTTTTGATTTCATCAGAAATCCTAAAAAAAATGTTAGAAATCCCTCGTTGTTTCTGTGGTTGGTTAAAGATAGCGTATATAGTACTGTTTCTTCTGTCTCTATTGCAATTTTTAAAATTAATATTAGACAATTAATTCTTGAAGCAAAACTGACAACTCTTTCTCAAAAGAAAAAAAATATCAAAAAAGCTTTCTTATGACAGAATAAACCATGAGTTGTCCAGCAATATCTTTAGTGGATTGCTTTTAAGGTTCCGTTTGATTCATATCTTCCTTACTGGTACGTCGTTTCAAAAGAAAACTTTTAAGTACTGTAAGCAGTGAGCTGACAAAATATGATACCCCCGCTCTTAAAGGATCATATAGTAAAAGAGTTCAATTTTTGGCAGTATATATGTACATGTAAATGAGGAAATGCGTAAACAAAATATGTATCCCTTAGTTTGAATAATGACAAAAGTCCATGTTTTTGCTGTAGAAAACACTATATATATTTCCGAAGGAAACATGAAAAAGTTTCTGTAAAGTGATGGACAGTCTTTAAGATGAAATACTTTAATCAGTTTTCTCTTTCTGTTTCATACTTGCGTTAATCTGTATTGCTTATAGAGCAGAAAGGCAATATCCAATCATGCAAGATACCTCGTTCAAACAAGAATGTGAAGGAAAAGTGATATCTTTGTCCTTTACGTATTTTTTTAATTGAAAAAAAGGAAATGACTTTCAAATGCTAATTGATTTACATTCAAACTGAATATTAGCGTTATATTATTAATTAATAGAAGCCAATTTAACATATTTAACAATATTTTGATCGATTAAGTCCTTGTCATAGACATGATGGGATTCTATAATCCGTTTCGATCAAGTAGAATACCAGACTTAGTGCGACGTTGTCTTTAAAAATTGCGGTTTATTTGATCAGAAATCATTGTCTTATGTATCTTTCTAACGCTAAAGTAAACATTCGTTATTAATATTGCATGAAATAATTCTACTGAAATTAATGCAGTTTCTATAACAAAACATAAGATTTTTTTTTTAAAAGAAGGGGGGGGGGATAATATTCCTGATTAATTTTGCATTGTCAATTTAGATACCTGTAGCTTTCCTTTCACACACAAATTAGTATTTCTTTAAATATCAATGATTAATCTTTGAAAAAGAACATTATCAGCGAGTAAAATAAACGACTTATATACCCCCCCCCCTCTTTTCACTTTAATCGCAAGTTTAAAAAAAGTTTTGACTTGGGAAAACTCTACGACCGGGCGAAAATGTATGAGGATGAATGTCTCTTTTATAAAATATAACTTTCAGCTGTAGGGTATGCCGGTCCATTAAACTCGAAAACTAAGCATCTTTTTCTAGGATTGTCACTCCACTATTATGTATCAGATGTAATGAATAAAACTATGGGAGAAGTTTAGTCCATTTGAGGAAGAAATAAACAATAACCTGAAGAAATAAAAAACAAATTCAACTATTAAAAGGCAAGGATATACAAATATATACAGGCATGTAGTATCATTTGTATAAGCCAGAAAATTATTTTACACTTAACTTAATTGAAAAAATGTTCACCCTACTCCCCAATACTCCCTATCTGTTTTATGATAGAAATTATGATTTTAGGCAACATGTTAATTTTAGAACAATGTCAGTATACATTTACCTAACACATATTTAAAAAATGAAGATATATTGAAAGGCTTTTAAAGAATTGATTTTTTAAAATATATTTTGACCAACATCACAAAATTTATATAACTGACCCAAACTGGCATATGATGAAATAAGCAATTAAATGTTCTACTTTTCTATTTGTAAGCATTATGTGTCCAGTGGTAAGGAGCCTATTTGAATAGCATAAAAAAGAATGTACAAATGGTAATAATTGATTTATCAAAAAAATTTTATTTCCTTCTCCTTCGGAACTTTTTTTATTCTCATTTCATAACTAAACTTAAACATTAAAAAATGCTGGCCTTATAATGAAGAAAGGGGCCTCTTTCAAAATAGATAATTTCAGGGCCGCTGGGTCAGGGGTACCCGGGGGGTACTTTGACTAAAATACATTAATGCTTTGAAATCTGCCCTTTGATAAGCAATGGTGCCTTCTTCAAAATTTGTGAATTTCATGGCTTTGGATTAAAACACGAACCAAATACAATCGCTGGAAAGTTGTTACATGATACTCAGGTGACCTATAAGGCCCGTGGGCCTCTTGTTTTATAAAGGATTGTTTTAGGTTACCATTTCCGTCTTTTTACTGTACTAGTTACATGTCTAAAAAATAAAAATAAAATAAAAACTCTAAAGTATATGTTAACATTTATACCAATTTCTCTAGCTTATATTAAATCGACGTACATGTATGAACGGAATTTTCTATATAATTAATTTATAGTACTATGCTACACCTAAATATCGAGTTGAAGACCACACCTATCTGAATTTACATACAGGTTGCTTAATTTTAAACCACTTATTTTCTAAAAAATAGAATGGAAACAAACATAATACACCAAAATTGAAAATTATCTTTCACTCTGACCCGAAAGTAGCTATTTTTATAATTTATCGACCCTTTAACCCCTAGCTTTTCATGGTATATACGCATTTCTACGCATCTGACGTGAAAAATGGGTATAGTGTGAAAAAAACATTCATAACTTCTTGAATACTGCAAATATCAGAATACTTTTTGCACTGCTGGAAAGAGAATACAATAACAATAGAAAGTTTCTTGCTAGCTTGAGTTAAACTTTGCCGCGCACTATTTGAGCAATTCTGCCATAGTCAATGCGGTGGTAAAACGTTATATGTAAAAAAAAACTTAACTTAGGTGATCTCCTTCCAACCCCAACCCGTCCTGCCAAAATATTAAAAAAATTTTTTTGTTTTTTTTAAATGTACGACATGCGCATAATTTACAACAGAACAATAAAATGATCAAATATTTTAAAAATATTTTTAACTTAAAATGAAAAAAACTAAAATGGCACTCATTCTTCAATAAATGAAATTCCAGCAGGATGATGGCGTATTTCGTTGCTATGGTAACTACATTGATATTTTATAATCATTTTCAGACACTACACCATGCCTGCTTTCAGAATATATATGTATACATTGGTATACACAAAAAATTAAAGAAATACTCGAAAAAATGCTTTGAAATTTGAATACAATTTGTTTAGAAATACTTAAAATCTTTGCCAATTGGAAGGGATTAAGTGTATCTGGCACTTGCTATTAAAGTACTCTAAGCAAATTACTCATTTGCAGTGTTTACTTATGAAGAAGGATATGGAGAGAACGAACAGTTATACAAATACAGCATGCAGGCATTTCTTCACTGTCTCTTTAACTTTATGTTGTGTATTCATAATTGAATCAAATAATATACTGATTTTATTGTCTTTGTAAGCCTGAATAAAACTTCAACTTGTATTCATTCAATTATTTGAGTATTCCTACTAAAAAGTGTATAATTTGTTATTACTTGTACAGAGTGTATTCCCGGCGATAGAGTGTCATAATAGGTGATCAACGTTTAAAAATGAACAAAGGGAAATAATAGGGAAAACTAATTTTTAATATCCGATAATTATAGAAGCTACGTAATTCATGTTTAATTATATTAAAATATAATCTCGAAAGTTAACATTATTAAATTACCTTCGTTGGTTTTTTAATACATTTATTAATTTCCTTATTATTAAGCAGGTCAGAACTTGTAACCCATCAGAAACATTTTACAGCCAATTGGAAGCGTGTTTATCTAAAGAACAAACCTTAAAACGGCTTATATCACCATACCGATATTTTGAAGTAGAATGTCCACCTGGAGCATTGACTCAAAAACAACAAATGACAATTGACTGTGTTAAGAAATGTATTGTAGAAACTGTAAAAAATCTACAACATTGGGGGGAAGAAGTTCCTTTGAAATGGTTTGAACTTGAAAAAATTCTGAATAATGAAAAAGCAAATGGGAAAAAAGTCATATGGAGGCCACAATTCAGAGAAACAGCAAAATACCTTTCAATAGATGAAGATGACCTCAATGATGTTCTTCGTTTCTTAAATGAAATAGGAAAAATCTTATACTTTTCTGTAAATAAACTCAAGGACACAATTATCATAGGTGTTCAGTGGTTTGTTGATGCATTCAAGTACATCATAACTGACGAAAAGCATTTTGCTCGGAAAGACAACATAAACCCACTAGTTAATACCGGGAAAATTACTGGACAGTACATTGAAGAGATATGGAAAAATATACAAGGCAGTCGTGGTGTACCTTGTGCTGATACAAAAGTTAGTGTCGAGACTGATAAAGGTCATGATTCCTTGTGGCAATCTTACTTAAATCACAAAAATGAAATTTTACAATACATGGACAAACTTGGCCTAATTACGAGAATTGGAAGACATGTAAGCACTTACAATAAGGAGGAAATGTATTATATTCCGAGCATGAACCGAACCGACCTTTCTGATGACAGTAAAAATGAAATCAAAGGAAAACAAAAGTCAGCAATGATGCTGTACTTTTTCAAGTCTTCTTTACCCCATTTTTTCTTCTTTCGATTGGTTGTAAAGTGTTTAAAAAAATGGAAAGTTTGTGATAAAAATTCCTTTTTTAAAAATGTTGCACTTTACAAGGCAGAAGATGCCGGCCATTATTTTGCTATCGCCGTCAGCAAAACATCCATCCAGTTGCAGGTTTTTACACGTGATGAAACCGTGAAACTTGATGAAAAATGCGTCAAGAAAATCAGACAAACAGTGGAAGCCTTTATAAAGGAAATAACAGAAACTTTTCACAGGGGAATTATCTATGATGTGGGTTTTTCATGTAGCGACATAAAAATTACAGATGAAGATGAAGAATTCTTTTTTAAAGAGACAGATATTAAAGGTGGAATTGAACATTCGAAGGAAATATCTTGTCCAAAACATTTTCTTGGTAATAACAAACACAAAATCGATACAAGTAGAATACATATGTGTTTGTTGGAGAGAAAGTCCACTTAATTTTCAAGAGACAATTAAAAACGCATCTTTCAGAGCTATACTAATTATATCGTATTTTGAAATAGATTTATTATTTTTTGTACATAAAACTTTATTAACCAAGGGACAAACAGTCAATTATACCTGAATTGCGTATATTCTCAATGTAGATTTCTCTTGTTAAATATGTATGCGATGAGCATTATCCCATATTTAGATTTTTTTTTCTTTTGTTGTACAATGTACGCTGTTATTCATTTTCATTTTATTACTAATTAAGCATATTTTGACATGATTTGACATGGTAACCGTACCACACAGAAAGATCTTCTTACCTGGTTTATGTTTATGGCATTAGATGATCGTATCAGAACGAGTTCTGAAATAGTTTGATGACTACCATGTTGGGTTTCATTCCATCTCAGAGAGTTGCTCTTGAGTCATATAGCGTATTATGTTGTAATGTTGTCATCTCTGAATTGTTAGTTTTTTTTTTATTATCTAAAACTAACATATGCATTTTTCAAGAGTTCATTAACATCAATTTCTGTAAATAGGTCAGAATAAATGTCTGTGTTTTTTTTTCTAAATATAACTATCCTTATTATGCATGGATATTTGCTTCATAATTTTATGTATATATTGTGTATAAAGTATATTTATTCTATATAATAAATAATGTTATATAGTTAGCTTTTTTTCAAAAAATAGCATTGTACGTATTAGTTAAATGTGCCAAAGAGTTGTGCGGGCTGCATCTGTTATTAAACAAAACAAAAATCAAAACTGTTCCCGTTTGTTGACATTTAAAGGTCATCGGGTATTTTATGACGAATCTTACATTCCACTGCACTGTTTCTCGTTTCTTGTTTCTCGTTTGTTTTACACATCATGTACATACCCGGCAAAATTGGTATAAATACCATTTGAAACAAAAGTAAACATACGAGGGGCATTTCAAAAGTCCTGAGAACTGTTTAAGGTATACCTTGACTCAGATGACTAAAAATTCCACTGATAAGAACGAAAAACTACCTATTGCACATTGTACACCTATGATTCTTGTTTTAAATTTTAATTTCAAATAACTAGGTCAATGACCTCGTTTTAATGCTAGGGGCCCCAGAACATTTCTCGGGAAATACCTCAATTGTTCACACTATGACCATTTATTTCTTCACTAACAAAATATTACATGCAACAAAACTCTTTAAATAATGAAATATTATAGCAATGGAACAAAGTTGCTCTATTTAAAGAAATGAGTGAAGTTTCGGCCATAAATGTGATAATTATTACAGTCCGAATTTCCTCTGTCATATTTATATTTCCCCCATTTTTAATCGAACATTACAAAAATCTGACTGATAAGAAGTCTTAATTATTTGTAGTCTCTGGCTACTTTTGTTACCCTCATTCTCTTGGTATTAATATTATATTGGGTCAATGATCAAATTATTGAGATATGTTGACTACAGTGGTTTTTGTACATGTTTTTTTAATTTCTTTATTTCATAGCATTCTTTTATTTCAAATAATTAATGAGCTTAAACACAAACTAAATTTGAAAAACGGTGTCTTTAAATACAAGTAACCTTTTCTTTGTGATTATTATTGCAAGGAATAAAAATTTTGAAAAAAAAATGAAAAATTACAAATTTAGACCGAATTTCCTCTGCATAGCAATACATTGAGTTTTGTTCCCGTATATTTTCTTCAAGGACTTATATATTAAATTTTTTAATTGATATTGAGATAAAACTTAGTTATTTCATCCATTTAGAATAATTTTTGATTCAATATATTATGCTTTATAAAATTTCCTCTCTGATTTCTGAAACCTGAGTAAACGTCATCCTTAATAAAAAAAAAATAATAACCGTTTTACGGAAATTATTGAGTTTGATATCATTGAAAAGATCAGAAAAATATACACATATTGACGTCATTTTATAATTTTTATGACTTAATAACCCCGAAAAATGACGTCATACTTCCGCATGCTATATACTGGCCATCAAAATGACGTAACAAAAGACACAATTTCATCAAAGTAAATTATAAAAAAAACAACTTTGGCTCATTACTCGGGCGCAAACCATCGGACGCAAATGTCAGTTGGTAGAATCTTTACATGGACTACAATCTATCATATGATGGTCTATTTTGGAGATCTTCTTGTTCTGAAATGGTTTCAGCGATTGTCAAACAGCATGTTTTTATTGAATCTTGCTGAAAAATATTGCGTAAAACAGACCTAAGTGTGAGAATAATGCAAAGTTGGAAATCAGAGAAAAATAGACGATCGTGTTAAAAAAAATTTGATGGCATCAATTCGTCAGGTATATTAACGAGATTTTTGGGATCAATGAAGGCTTAAGAGAAGTTAAGGTTAGTGTGCCCCATCTTTCTCGTAAAATCAAAACTGGTGCGGGCGCAGTTCTATCCCTACCGTACCTCCACATATTCGCAAAAACTAATTCATTGAAATTAAATAACATTTACAAGT
>NW_026930770.1:0-43243 GCF_032062105.1 Saccostrea cuccullata
GTTTGAATAAAAAGTTTAATTATTGTTTTAATCATGCAAATGTCTTAATACGTTTCATTGATGGAACAGCCACTGACCAAGAAATCTGTACTGGCAACATGCCCAATGTAGTTCATGCAGTGATGAACGCAATGGGTTTTCTTAAGAAATAAAGGAGAAATTATTCAGTGGATGTAAATATTGGTGTGTGAATCACACAGACTTGCACGTAGGCATATTTCATGAAGCGCTAGATTCACACACCAATAACTCACACAAAACTTAAAAACATTCCTTAATTGAAATACGAGCACTACTGAAATAATTATTTAATAGTGAATGTATATTGGATTCATTGTTTAATGCACTATTGAAATAATTTAATCCATATTGATTTTTTTTATTTCAAAAGTGAACATTATTTCAATAGTGGTTGCAACCTATGTTTGTTATTGAAATGAATCTCACCCACTATTGAAATAATTATTTCAAAAGTAGTCGTATTTCAAAAGTGGTTATTACCTATCTTTGTTATTGAATTGCACTTTCTACCACTATTGAAATAATTATTTCAATAGTGGTTGTATTTCAATAGTGGTCATTACCTATGTTTGTTATTAAAATGCACTCTCAACAACTATTGATATAATTATTTCAATAGTGGCTGTATTTCAATAGTGGTTACTAACTATGTTTGTTATTGAAATGCACTCTCAACCACTATTGATATAGTTATTTCAATAGTGGTAGTTATTTAAGTAGTAGTTGCAACACCCCCACCTTGTTTAAAATAAATATAGGGTGCCTGTATACGGAACAAGTGCCAATGACTGAAATATTGAAATCGTTCCCCTCTTAATATCGAAATGATGGGAAAATGTGGATATGAATATATACTCTGTAAGTATGAATTAGGGTTTAGGCTGTAAGTGTGAGAGTTAGAGCTAATGGATTTTCTTTTCCTAATGGCATTTACATTTTAACTTCTTTAGTATGGCGTAAGATAAAAATTTAAACCTTGTGTCCGATCCTACAAAGTTGAAATTATTTTTATCCTTGTCATATGTGTACTCAGGAGGGTAGCGTACTGAAAACCCTAAGCTAGCGAAGATGCATTCGAAGTAGTCGAAAGTTGTTCAAACAGTAAATGCTTAAAATATGTTGTTGAAGCATAATGCCCTAACAGGTGCCCTAACTATGGAGCTTAATGCCCTAACAGGTGCCCTAACTATGAAGATTTAGTTAATGCCCTAACAGTTGCCCTAACTATGGAGCTTAATGCCCTAACAGGTGCCCAAACTATGAGCCTTATCCCCTAACAGGGACCCAAACTATGGAGCTTGATGCCCTAACAGGTGCCCTAACTATGGAGCTTAATGTCCTAACAGGTGCCCAAACTATGAGCCTAATCCCCTAACAGGGACCCAAACTATGGAGCTTAATGCCCTAACAGGTTCCCAAACTATGGAGCCTAATGCCCTAACAGGTGCCCTAACTATGGAGCCTAATGCCCTAACAGGTGCCCTAACTATGTAGCTTAATGCCTTTACAGGTGCCCTAACTATGGAGCATAATGCCCTTACAGCTGCCCTAACTATAGAGCTTAATGCCCTAACGGGTGCCCAAACTATGTAGCTTAATGCATTTACAGGTGATCTAACTATGAGCCCAATTCCCTAACAGGTTCCAAAACTATGATGCCTTATGCCCTTACAGGTGCCCTATCTATGGAGCCTAATGCCCTAACCGGTGCCCTAACTATAGAGCTTAATGGCTTAATAGGTACCCTAACTATGGAGCCTAATGCCCTAACAGGAAATCCATGCAATTATGGATCCTAATGCCTTATCAGGAGCCCTAACTATAGAGGTTAATGCCCTTACAGGTGCCCAAACTATGAGCCTAATCCCCTAACAGGTACCCAAACTATGGAGATTAATGTCCTAACAGGTACCCTAACTATGGAGATTAATGTCCTAACAGGTACCCTAACTATGGAGATTAATGTCCTAAGTATGCAGTCTAATGCTCTAACAGGTGCCCTAACTATGGAGATTAATGTCCTAACAGGTGCCCTAACTATGGAGATTAATGTCCTAACAGGTACCCTAACTATGAGCCTTATCCCCTAACAGGGACCCAAACTATGGAGCTTGATGCCCTAACAGGTGCCCTAACTATGGAGCTTAATGTCCTAACAGGTGCCCAAACTATGAGCCTAATCCCCTAACAGGGATCCAAACTATGGAGCTTAATGCCCTAACAGGTTCCCAAACTATGGAGCCTAATGCCCTAACAGGTGCCCTAACTATGGAGCCTAATGCCCTAACAGGTGCCCTAACTATGTAGCTTAATGCCTTTACAGGTGCCCTAACTATGGAGCCTAATGCCCTTACAGCTGCCCTAACTATAGAGCTTAATGCCCTAACGGGTGCCCAAACTAGCTTAATGCATTTACAGGTGCCCTATCTATGAGCCTAATTCCCTAACAGGTTCCCAAACTATGAAGCCTAATGCCCTTACAGGTGCCCTATCTATGGAGCCTAATGCCCTAACCGGTGCCCTAACTATAGAGCTTAATGGCTTAATAGGTACCCTAACTATGGAGCCTAATGCCCTAACAGGAAATCCATGCAATTGTGGATCCTAATGCCTTATCAGGAGCCCTAACTATAGAGGTTAATGCCCTTACAGGTGCCCAAACTATGAGCCTAATCCCCTAACAGGTACCCAAACTATGGAGCTTAATGCCCTAACAGGTACCCCATGCAATTATGGAGCCTAATGCCCATTAGGTGCCCTAACTATAGAGCTTAATGCCTTAACAGGTGCTCTAACTATGGAGCCTAATGCCCTAACAAGTGTCCTAACTATAGAGCTTAATGCCCTAACAGGTGCCCAAAAGTTCTATGAAGCCTAATGCCCTAACAAGTGCCCTTACTATAGAGCTTAATGCTCAAACAGGTGCCTTAACTATGGAGCCTTATGCCCTAACTATGGAGCCTAATACCCTAAATATGGAGCCTTATTCCCCCACAGGCGCCACTACTAGGGAACCTTATGTCCTAATAGGTGCCCTATAATAATGGAGCCCTATCCCCTAACATGTGCCCTATGGAGGCTAATGTCCCAACAAGTGCCCTAACTATAGAGCTTGATGCCTTAACAGGTGCCCTAACTTTGGAGTCTAATGCCCTAACATTTGCCCTAACTATGGAGCCTAATGTCCTTACAGGTGCCCTAACTATAAAGCCTAATGCCTTACCAGGTACCCTAACTATGGAGCCTAATGCCCTAACAGCTGCCCTAACTATGGAACCTTATGCCATTACAAGTGCCTTAACTATAGAGCTTAATGCCCTTACAGGTGCCCTAACTATGGAGCCTAATGCCCTAACAGCTACTCTAACTATGGAGCCTAATGCCCTAACAAGTGCCCTTACTATAGAGCTTAATGCTCAAACAGGTGCCTTAACTATGGAGCCTTATGCCCTAACGGCTGCCTTAACTATGGAGCCTTATTCCCTAAATATGGAGCCTTATTCCCCCACAGGCGCCACTACTAGGGAACCTTGTGTCCTATTAGGTGCCCTATAATTATGGAGCCATATCCCTTAACAGGTGTCCTATGGAGGCTAATGTCCCTACACTTGACCTAATTATGGAGCCTAATACTTTGTATCTATGGAGCCTAATGTACTAATAGGCGCCCTAAATATGGAGCCTTGTGCCCTTACAGGTAACCTAACTATGGAGCCTAATGCCATAATTATGGAGCCTTATTCTCTCACAGGCGCCACTACTTTGGAACCTTATGTCCAAATAGGTGCCCTATAATTATGGAGCCTTATCTTCTAACAGGTGCCCTATGGAGGCTAATGTCCCAACAGTTGCCCTCATTATAGAGCCTTATATCCTATAACTATGGAACCTAATGCACTAACAGGTACCCTTATTATGGAGCCTTATGCCCTTACAGGTGCTCAAACTATGGAGCCTTGTGCCCTTACAGGTGCCCTAACTATAGAGCCTTGTGCCCTTACAGGTGCCCTAACTATGGAGACTAATGCCCTTACAGGTGTCCTAACTGTAGAGCTTAATGCCCTTACAGGTGTCCTAACTATGGAGCTTAATTCCCTACAGTCCCTGAAACGTTTTACTTTCCCACCTGAACGGTGAACGAACGGTAAACGAACGCAGAGCGAACGGTGAGTGAACATTGTGCGAACATTGAACGCAACTTGGTGAACGATGTGTGACCGGTGAACGGTGAATGAACGCAGAACGCGAACGAAGCGCGAACTGAGCGCGAACGCGAGCGCAAAGTGAAAGGTGAACGAACAGTGAACGCAAGATGAACGATTTATTCGGAATGACTCTGATCTTTTCCTTGCATTGAAATTATGCTATTATTCTATAATTCTAATTTCAGGTGCTAAAATATAAATAAACAATAGATAAATAGATAATAAAAACATTTATTTTCTGCATATGCATATGTTTTAAATCGATTTTTGAACAACACGATTTTAATTGCCGTAAAACATGTGTATTTGGTACCGAACACGTGTAGTATAAATATAAAATTAATCTACTTATATAGTTTATATGCTTATTCTTTTAACTTATAAAATAATGTGGACTGTAGAGGATAAAACTACTACTTATAGAACATTTAGAATGAATTAATTACATTGTACCCGGTTGAAACAACCATACATGTATTTCCGTGCCATAGTGATTCTGAGTAAAATAACGGATTTATTTTTAAATTCACAAATATCTGTCGACGTATTGCATAAATACGAGGGTTGTCCAAAAAGTTCATGGACAATGACGTTTTTGTGAAAATAAATGGTTCTATGTCAATCTTTTGCATATCAAAATATTTTTTATGAAAAAGCAAATCAAAATGATTTAATTTTTATTGATGGAACGTAATTTTTTTTGTAAAAATAGGGGTCTTTAAAGGTCGCGGAAAGTGCGCACGGACCAAGGGTAAAATGACAAACTCTTATATAAAGTGTTGGGATTAAAATGATTATTTTCTATATAAGACAAGTCAAAAATCAATAAAAAAAATTATGTAACACAAATACAGAGGCTATAACCATTTTATGATATCTTATGTATCGCTTACTATATAGACAGTATAAATACTAAGCAAAAACCCTAACAAATATGTGTCAAAAATCGACAAAAAAGCGACGTCGGCCGTCCGCACCGGCCAGCGTCCGATAAAAAAAAATGGTTTTTATACGGTTGAAATAACGAATGAGACAAAATATGTGTTAAAACAACTCAAAACTATTGAAATATATTTAGTGTATCAATTTCAGATTGGTATATACAATTTTCAACTGTTTGTACATATTCCAATACACTACAAGAATTTAAAAACACATTTAATTTACTAAAAATGGAGATTACTATTCATGACGTTGTTATAAATCTAGCACAGCGTCGGACTGGGCTGTTCAGTTTGTGTATACAAACTGTTTAATATTTGACGTTATAATGAAATTAGCTTTACGTCAAACTGGTCCGTGCGCACAATCTGCGATCTTTAAAGACCCCGATGTTTACAAAAATATTAAGTTTCCTAAATAAAAATTAAATCATTCTGACTTGGTTTTTTATAACAAATATTTTGATATACAATAGATGCATATAGAACCATTTAATTTGACAAAAACGTCATTGTCCACGAACTTTTTGGACAACCCTCGTACACTCGTATTTTAAGATTCTAATGCAAAATATTAACAATTTATGTGTCATTTTTATTATTTTATGATGATTATTTTAGCTAACTTCTACATTTCCCGGCCGTTATTATACTCGGACAAGATGATGGAAGAGGTGATCAAATTATTTGTAATAGATTAAAGTTTCAACACTAAAAAAATAATGTGCTGTTATAGATTTTATTGAACAGAGAAATGTACGAGAGAGAGAGAGAGAGAGAGAGAGAGAGAGAGAGAGAGAGAGACCTTCATTCTCAGATATTTGTTGTATCAAATAAAAATTCTAATTATTTTTCCTAAATATTCCAAGCAGGAAGAGGAGACAATTTTTTTAGATTAACAAATCCATTTGACAGTAATCATCGGCTTTTATTTTCCGTCTTCAAATTCACACGTGCATGTCCTGTCAATCAAAATCATTCGATACAGTGGAGGTGTCGAAATCTCGTTTCGCCGAACATGATGTTCATAATTCTCAGACCTACATGTAGTTCTAATATGTTTTCTTCCATTTTTTTAATATTCGTGTTACAAATATTTTGTTGTGTATTCTTGTCATGTACGAGGGGTTATAAAAAAGTTCGTGGACTGAGGCTATAAAATTAGTACTATGTAGTCTGTACTTTCAAAATTTATAAGGGACATAAAACAACAAAAAATAAAGAAATGTTGAAAATTTTAGCTTGATTCGTTCATTATTTGCTTTACATAATAAAATAAAAACGACATCATATCATTACCCGTCGCCGTCGCCGTTTAATTAGTTTCATAACGTCCGTCAACGTCATTGTTTTTCAATGTCCGCTTCTTCTACCTCATACACTTAATTTGATGAGATTCCCTGGAGTTGAGTAAGGACTTGAACTGTCTTGTTTATATGACTTTACAATTTTAGAAACAGCGGCTTTCAATGCATATGATATTGCAAATGGATATATACATTGGGAGAGATTCTAGCTTGACTGTGCCTGCATATTTTGCTTTTGGGAGTTTAATATCTACAACAAATAATTAACGTCATTTTTGACGTGATTGGTTTTTCATACCTTGACTACAAATCGACAATAACTGTGCATCCCTTTTCTCTCTGAATCTCTTTTGGCATTAAAAAGTAAAAACTCTGGATGCATTTAATTTCTCCATAACCAGTTTAAACATTTCCTAGGTATATACCACTTTTTTCAGGGCCAAAACTTTATAGAATGTTGGAAAATGAAACCCCTCCCTCCTTTTGACGTC
The DNA here is from genome assembly GCF_032062105.1 of Saccostrea cuccullata. Lineage (NCBI taxonomy): Eukaryota > Metazoa > Mollusca > Bivalvia > Ostreida > Ostreidae > Saccostrea > Saccostrea cuccullata. The sequence continues at coordinate 6,966 of NW_026930770.1, forward strand.
ATTTCAAGGACTTATTTGTTTGGATACTCCGTGTCAAATTTACGATAATTTTCATAGAACTTTCAGAATGAGGTGAAAGTTTCATATTTTATGAAGCAATAGTGTCCCAACATATACCTGAATTAACGGGATTTTTGGATGTCAAATGTTCATATCAAAAGAGTTTTTCTCATTATACCCCCCGCTTGAAAAGCGGGAGGGTATATAGTAATCGTTAATTCCGCCCGTCCGTCCGTCCGTCCGTCTGTAACACTTTGGGGTACCCATCTCTTATCCGCAACTCCTCTCATACCACTGAATGAAATTTGTTGCAACTTTCACAGAATCTTTATTACATATTGCCATTGTGACCTCCTATTTTACGTTTTGATCCGACACATATTTTGGGTTCCCCAGCCACAGGAAATCATGGACTTTTTCACCATTTATAACCATATGGGAGGCGGGGGTATCATTTAGTGAGCTCATCGCTCACAGTACCTCTAGTTTTCACTTCGGTCGAAAAAACGTCGTATTCGAGGTTGCGCCGTCTGGACATACCATAGCTTAAAAAACATTACTTATCTATTAAAAAAATAAAAATTATGATTTGCGGTTTATTCTATAGATAGAAAAGATGATGATTACCAGATATTTTAAAATTCATCGATGTACCTAAAGCGGTTTTTTATGGCGCCAGTCCACGAACTTTTTGATACCCACTCGTAAAAGACTTGGATAATTATTCATCCATTAACGATTTGTCGTCTTTTACATTACAACAAAATGTTGCCGTGCTTGAAGCTTTTTACTTTTTCCTTATTATACCCCCCGCTTGAAAAGCGGGAGGGTATATAGTAATCGTTAATTCCGTCCGTCCGTCCGTCTGTTACGCTTTGGGGTATCCATCTTTTATCCGAAACTCCTCTCATACCACTGATTGAAATTTGATGAAACATTAACAGAATCTTTATTACATATTGCCATTGTGCACCTCCTATTTTACTTTATGATCTGACACATATTTTGGGTTTCCCGGCCACAGCAAAACATGGTCTTTGCCACTTTAACTATATGGAGGCGGGGGGTATCATTTAGTGAGCTCATCGCTCACAGTACCTCTAGTTTAAATTAAAGATTTTAGTATCGTTCTACATACATGAAGGTATACTTAATGGATTATTTTCCATGGACATTTCAAGGATAAAATAACAGCTAAGTTATAATAATAGAAATATAAATATAGTAGATACTTTTTGCAATGAAATAATTATTCTTCAAACACGATATCTTAGTTATTTGAATGAGAAACATGTTAATCCTTACCATCAAAAAGTTAAGTCCTTTCACACCGGAGTTCCGAATGACAATGAAGACTGAACGCTAAGTGAACTATGAACGAAAGAAGAACGCAAAGTAAATGGAACGAAGAGCGAACGGCGAACGTTTTGTGAACGGTGAACGCAAGCGGAAGGTAAACGGTGAACGCAAAACTGTGAGCGGAGAGCGAACGGTGAACGCACGCTGAACGAACGGTGAGCGAACGGAAATATGGGAAAGTAGAACGTTTCAGGGACTGTAACAGGTGCCCTAACTATAGAGCTTAGTGCCCTAACTATGGAGCCTAATGCCCTTACAAACGCCACAACTATGGAGCCTAATTCCCTAATTATGGAGCCTTATTCTCCCACAGGCGCAACAACTATGGAGCCTTATGGCCTAATAAGTGCCCTATAATTATGCAGCTCTATCCCCTAACAGGTGCCCCATGGAGGCTTAGTTCCAAACAGGTGCCCTAACTATGGAGACTAACACCCTAAAACTATGGAGCTTAATGCACTAACAGGTGCCTTAACTATGGAGCCTTGTGCCTTTACAGGGGCCCTTACCATGGAGCCTAATGCCCTAACAAGTGCTCAAACTATGGAGCCAAATTGTCCGAACAGGTGCCTTAATTATAGAGCCAATAATGCCTTAACAGGTGTCCTAACTATGGAGCCTAATGCCCTAACTATAGAGCCTAAAATGACCTAACAGATGCCCAAACTACGGAGCCTAATGTCCTAATTATGGAGCCTAATCCCCCCACAGGTGCCACTACTATGGAACCTATTTTCCAAATAGTTGCCCTATAATTATGGAGCCCTATCCCCTAACGGGTGCCCTATGGAGGCTAATGTCCCAACAGGTGCCCAAACTATGGAGCCTAATACCATATAACTATGGAGCTTAATGCATTTACAGGTGCCCTAACTATGGAGCCTTGTGCCCTTACAGGTGCCCTAACGATGGAGCCTTGTGCCCTAACAGGGGCCCTAACCGTGGAGCCTAATGGCCTAACAGGTGCCCCAACTATAGAGCCTTATGCCCAAACAGGTGCCCTAACTATGAAGCTTAATGCCCAAGAGGTGCCCTAACTTGAAAGCTTAGTGCCCTTACAGGTGCCCTAACTATGGAGCCTAATGCCCTAAAAGGTGCCCTAACTATAGAGCCTATAATGCCTTAACAGGTGCCCTAACTATGGAGCGTAATGCCCTAACAGGTGCCCTAACTATAGAGCTTAATGCCCTAACAAGTGCCCAAATTATGGAGCCTAATGCCCTGAAAGGTGCCCTATTTATAGAGTCTAATGCCCTAACTGGTGCCCTAACTATGGAGCGCTTAGTGCTCTTACAGGTGCCCTAACTATGGAGCCTAATATCTTCACAGGTGCCCTTACTATAGAGCCTTTTTCCCTAACAGGAGCCTTATCTATAGAGCTAAATGCCCTAACAGGTGCCCTAACTATAGAGCTTAATGCCCTAACAGGTGCCCTAACTATAGAGCTTAGTGCCCAAACAGGTGTCCTAACTATAAAGCTTAATGCCCTAGCAGTTGCCATCACTATAAAGCCTATAATGCCTTAACAGGTGCCCTAACTATGGAGCGTAATGCCCTAAAGGGTGTCCTAACTATGGAGCGTAATGCCCTTACAGGTGCCCTAACTATAGAACCTATAATGCCTTAACAGGTGCCCTAACTATGGACCCTAAAGCCTTAATGGGGATTCGAATTAAAGAGCTTAATGCCTTAACAGGTGCCCCAATCGGGCCATTGGCGTAAATTTTGGAAGGGGCCTTTTACAACAAATAATTAAATAATTTCTAGTGTATCAACTGTCTTTTCCCCCTTTTATAAATTATCTTTTATGTAAAATAAAATCCATTTTACATTTTGTAAAAGAAGGCATCACGTGACTGTCAACAGAATTTTTTTACTGTCAAAGAAAAATAAATTACCTTGACCTAAATGTACGTAAATAAAAACGATCAAATTTATTCTTATTGATACCACCACTTGATGATACTGTATTATTCACTAACTTTCAAAGAGTTTTTACAGAGACAACAATTAGAAATATTAATGTAACATGCATAAACTACACTCAAATTACAGTTCACAATTTTATTTTGAGTGAAAATAATTTTGAATGAAAATCTTTCTCTTGAAGATGGACCTTTTTTTTTTTTTTTTTTTTTTTAAATTTTTTGCAGTTGACTTTTTTCTGTACAGCAATGACTGATAAAGTCGACTACTGTCCCCAGAACCTGACAGAAACATTGGAAGCAGGTTCCAGACTTGGCTGTGGTCAAGACGAGTATGGTAACAATCAGTACCTGTGTCTCCCTAACAAAGAGAAGACGGGTCTGGTAGAATTCTGTCACGATGGAGTCATGGGGATATTGGAAAGAGGTGAGTCATCAAATTTACTTTTTGTTTTTTATTAATCGTGTATAAATCGATAATCGATTATAAAAAAGAAGAAAAAGAAAGAAATACTATTACTCCGTATGGCTTTATCAGAGATAGATCTTTCTCACATGCATGTCAAACTCCAAGGTCAAGGTCAAAATGTCAAAATTGTTGGTATCCAAAGGAAGATCTAGCGATAAGGAATAGGCTTGAGAAGTATGAAAGCCCTAGTACATGTACTTACTGTTTAAAAAGTTATGGTCAAAGGTTTTCAAAGATTAATGTCAAAAAGTAAAAAAATACTCAATGAATTTGTCCCAAAGTTCTCTGCCATGAGCGTGAGTTTAGAATGAGTGAAGAAGCGTGAAGAAACTAGTACATAAATTCTACCACATCAGCCAACACATGACCAATTTACACAATGTAAAAATTATACTCATCAAATTAAATGAACAATTTGTCAAGTCATTAACATTCAGTATATTTTAGGTTATTGTTTGGAGACCACTGGTGATGATCTCTCAAGAAATAACTGCTCACATTTCCTAATGGGCTGTCCAGATACAGAAATCCACATCAACAAAATGTACAGATGTAAGCATAACTTCATCTATGGAGAATAATGTCATACTCATCTTTAAACTTAAAAATACCCACTAATATTACTCATCCTCAAACTTAAAATACCCACTATAATATGTACACATGTATTTACATACATGTTTTCAATATTCTTCTAATTTAGATCCCGCCTGTTTAAGAATTAGTACAGAGTATCAATGCTATCTTGCTGATCCGTCCTGTGGAAATGCGTAAGTCATAGATATTCATCAGTCAAATCAGCAAAATGTCCTAGTCTTGTTACTATGTTTACACATATATTTTTATTTTATGTTTAGCGCATGGGATACAACTACCAAAGACACAGCAGAGACATTGATTACCCAAGGATTCTCTACAGACCATACTATGTACAATGTCACAGGGACAATTATTCAAAAAACCACATTAGCAGAGGATAACTCAGCAGTTATTGGGGCAGTCGTTGGAAGTCTTGTAGCTGTGTTAATCACACTTCTTCTACTTCTGACTGTAGTTATAGTTTTACGAAGAAGAAAACTGAAGCAGGAGAATAGGAAAAAAGATGAAATTTCAGGTAATACAATGTGTTTCATTTCTTTTTTTGACAATTTGTTTGAAAATGTAAGATTTTTAAAAATTTATGATAAATAATGAGAAGAAAATAATAGAATTTATTTCAAAAAATAATTTGTCTACATTAAATCAGTAATGAATAAAAGTTTGTTTTCCATTCTTACATAATTCATTTTACCATCAAAGAATATATTATTTTGTAACATTTACAAAACATTAAACTCTTTTTTTTGGAAAAAGAATGTGAAATCTTGTTAAAACAATCAAGGGAGAAAGATTAAACAATTAAATTGAAGAAAATTATGAATTTTTGGAATATGAATAATTATAAAACATTTGTAATGGAATTCCATTTCAGAAAACGAGAAGAAAGTCTTATTGAAACCGTTACCAACAATGGACACCAGACAAGGTACTTAATAATAAATTCCAGAGAATAATGCTTTAAATTAAAAAAATGATTTAAGGAAGCACTAATCCCTAATAAAAAGTGTTTTTTCGACTTGAAAAGATATACATGTATATCATGTAAATGTGTTCATATTTGGGCCTTATAGTTAATTTTCAGCATAGGGTACCTGTACATGTCTTATATGTGGAGGAAAACTTGACAAGTTCCAAAACAATAGACTTTTCATAAGTAGAAATCATTTTGACACTAAAAACAAGACGTGTTCGTATAATGAAGCTTTTTTACTGTTTTAAAGCAACTTATTTCACTTAATTAATAAAACTAAACAAAACTATAGGTATTGTGAGCAATGAGCTCACTAAATCATACCCCGCCTCCCATGTATATAAAATGGCAGTGTCCATGTTTTGCTTTGGGAAACCCAAAATATATGTCCTATCAAAAAGTAAAATAGGAGGTGCACAATGATTATATGTAATAAAATTCTCTGAAAGTTTCATCAAATTTCATTCAGTGGTTTGATAGAAGTTTCAGATAAGAGATTTGTAACCCAAAGCGTAACAGACAGACGGACGGACGGATTACTATATACCTCTTTCATTTTAGGGGGAAAATCATGTACAGGTTATAACTATGTACCAAAAAAGTTAGGAAATCTTTAAGTTTGTTAAATCAGTTATTTAACGGTGGAATGATTTTCATTTCATTACCGGAAGTTGATTTTCAGCCCTGTAAACAGAAGTCAAAAATTTGCATTTTTAATAAAATATTTGACAATATTTTGGGTTTTCAAGGCTTTGTAGCTGTTAATCATAAGTATTGTACTACAATACCGGGAAAACATATTTTTATCTTTTCCGGATGTGATGCCTATATTAAATCGTAATTAAACCTTAAAAGTAACACACAACTCTTAAAACATCCCCCCTTCCAACCATTCAATTAAAACATGCTAGTCCGCCATGTACAACAAATGCAGCCGATTTCTACCATGCAGTAGGTTTACAAATGTCTTTTAAATTTTAGCGAAAGAAGGATTTCCCATTGGAATTTTGAAAATGATTACTTTAACAACGTTTCAAAAATTTTTAAAATATGTTCCAAAAAGTAAATGTGCTATTTGTGATCGTGATCATTCTTTAAACAAGCTGGGAAAAAAACCCACAATATCTGGATTTGAAATGCATGTGTTTTTAAAAAAAAAAACACTAAGTGACTAACAAAGTTTAACATGACCAATGCATGTAAATGTATCTAAGCAAGTTAGTAAGCCTATCTGCTATGAAAAAACAAAGAATTAGATCCGCTTGTAGCAATGAGAGAAGTACAGTATTTACTAGCCTAAAAGTTGGTGTTTTGGGGGTTTAATGTTGGTTCAAATGTCATTGTCCGACATAAAGGCGAGTCGTAATTAGATTGCTATTTTTCTGGACTAAGAAAGATAAACATGTAGTATTTGATGAGCATTCCCCCCGATACTCGTTGAACAAAGTCTTTATATATTAAACGATATATGTAATCTACATTTATGCATAAAGTACAAGTATTTATATTCTAATAGTTTCATAATTTTCATATTTTATGTGCCTTACTTTTTAAGGCATTTTTAAAAAAAAATATATGAATCGATTTTTATACCCCCGCTCCGAAGGAGAGGGTGGTATACTGTTTTACCCTTGTGTGTCTGTCTGTGTGTCCGTGTGTCCGTTTAGCTGTGTGTCCGTCCGAAACAAATTTTCGTCACAGTTTTCTCAGCACCTACTCATCGTAGATGTCTGAAATTTTAACACAATCTTCTCTGAGGCATGCCATAAGGTGGGATACATTTTCGCTCAAATCCGATGTCAACTTCCTGTTTGTCTGTGCGTCTGTCCGTTTCATACATAACAAATTTTCGTCACAGTTTTCTCTGCAATTACGGTACTCGTTGTAGATGCTTGAAATTTTAACACAATCTGAGGTATGCCATATCTTGGGATACATTTTTTTTCAAATCGGATATCAACTTCCTGTTTGTCTGTGCATCTGTCTGTTTCACACATAACAAATTTTCGTCGCAGTTTTCTCATTAGCTATTCATAGCGGATGCTTGAAATTTTATTACACCCTTTGTTGAGGCATGCCATATGATGGGATTAAATTTGATATGAATCTGATGTCAACTTCAAATTTTTCTGTGCATCTGCCTGTAATTGAACTTGTGTATATTTACATGATAGTGCTTATTTACATCAGAGCGGGGGTATTACTAGTGAGCATTGGCTCACAGATTTCTTGTTTAAGAAATAAAAAAAAATGAATTCAATATAACTGAGTATTGGTTTCAGCGAAAGTTCATCACACTTATAGCCAAAGTCATCCATAGCACTGGCGACGTTCTAGTCACTCCTGTCTTTATGCTGAATACCGGTAGTTTTTATATGAAAAAATCTTAATACACCAGTGCACAAATTATGCAGCTTTAATATCCAGTATTTAAACGGTTGATATACACAATGACACAAGGTAATTTAATCAGAAAATTTGACCCCTTGAAAATATATGATTTTACAGTATTAATCAGAAAAACCATGTAGTGAGTATATTGTTATGATTTGCAGGGGCGCCTCTTCCATATTCTGAATATCTTCACCCGTTTGTAAGGGTCTCATGTATGGGGAATGGGTCTATTATATTGATATTGGAAAAGCATTTTGAAAAATATTCTTCTCTGTTCCGGGTTAATTGCAAGGTTATGACCAATTCTTTATTTTAAAATTGGGAATGCCAAGTCCCTGTGTCAGGGATTTTGGACGTATGATGGGATTACTATACCATTTGAGTGAAATATAAAAAGCCCAATTAAAGCCCAAACCGTACCTTCTTCTTAGGTATAAACTGTTTTACTAACTTGCCACTAATGAACACGCCACTTATTAACTAGGATCGGAAGTGAATGACACACAAGGACTTGAAGACATTGTGGACAGTACGGAAGAGCATATCAATATTATCAGTAATGTACCTGGATGTGAACGCTCACTGCTGGCAACAGACGAAGGTATTCACCTAAACAATGTCACATTTATTTAAAATTTACGTCTTTTTGTACAAGTTCAAGATTGGAACGTTCAGTATAATATTTTTTCCTACTGAGGATAGGTAGGAAGACTTGTGAATAAAATACAAAAAGATTTCCCTGTCATTATATCATCATATGGCTTGAGTAAAGTACTTCACATTTATCTAAAATGTAATTTAAAAAAAGTTCTTTTCGAGATAAAATGGATCAAAACAATCTATTTCAGGAACTAAAGAGATACAAAAAACGGTCCTCAATGGAGACCCAGCAGACAGTGGAGATTCAGCGGATGAAGAGGATTTTGTTAGACAAACTGATAACAGAGATAATATTCCAGAGCCTGAAAATTCATTGATACAAGGCAGGAGAAAGACTGGTAAGAATACATATACCACACTTTTTTCATGGGAGATAATTTTGTATTTCTTCTTTTTAATTATAAAATATTGATAGTTATTTTTTAGCAGGATTTTTTTCAAGGACTTGCAAAAACCTTTAATCCCTAAAAACAATACTATATTAAACTATGATTATAGTAAGCTATAGTTTACTATAGTAAGCCTTAGTAAATCAAAGTTCCAAAGTTTTTGCTGTAGTTAATCAAAAGTTCATTTTTCTACTATTTTAAAACAAAGTTTCAAAGTTTTTACAATAACTATTGTAAATCACATTTTCAAAGATTTCTTAATCAGTCTCGCATGCAGATTTAGCGTTTTTTAATTATTATTTGGCTGTTTTAATGGGGTCGATGTTGGATTGTTTGTGGCTGGTTTTTGTTGTACATTTAAATTTAGATATATTTATATTAGTATTTTAACAAATGCAATATTTACAATTTAAAAAAAAAAAATACATGTGAACTGAAATTGATGAAGCATTTTTTTTAAGCCGCTTCATCCGAAACAGGCCATATTATCTTAAACAATAAAAGTATGTCATTACATAGATAATATATGAAAATTAATTATCAGATTGAGTTAATAGTTTATTACAACAATCCTTACATGGAAAACATAGACCAAAAACCTTGTTGACAAACAGCAGTTCCTGACGGGAAGTTAAGATCTGTTTTGAAGTCATACTTTAATCGTTTATATCTAATTATAAAGAGAATTCAAACCCGAGTTTTTTTTTTTCCATAAGTAGAATCCTAAGTCATGATAAATCTTTTAAAAATTAAGGAATTAACTGAATATAATCCATAGTAAAATATATATATATATATATATATATATATATATATATATAGAAAGCACAGAGAAATTCACTTTTACAAGGATACTCACTTCCGCCCCAGCCCGGGGTTGAACTCGCGACCTACGGAATCTGTCTCCTAGCAGAATAGGAACAGCGCGTAAGACCGCAAGGATAACAAGGAAAGTTAAAAAACTTGCTTTCGATGCCGATGGAATTCTCACAACGCTGCCCTACACTACACGGTCATTGAGGATGGAAGTGAGATACAGTTATTTGGACATTATATATATATATATATATATATATATATATATATATATATATATATATATATATATATATATATATATATATATTTACAGAAGTAAAGGAAATTAAGATATTTTCAAAGATTTTTTTAAAAAAGGGAGTTAAGTATCGAGGGCTAAAATATTTCCCGTGTACACTTTGTTTTGGAAAAAATGCTTGGGTTTTGTTCTTCGTTAGTTATACATGTAAGCGATATATTTAATTTTTCGAAGGTGATTTCACGCAATGTAAACAAAGGATTATTTTTTGTGTGACCTAACAAATTTTTTTTTTAACTTTTCAATTTTTATATCTTTAAAAAGAAAAATACTTTGGAGGATATAATTTGACAAAAGTTGAAATAATTTATGGACGATTATTTTTCAAGAGGAAAAACGAATATATTTTTTTAGCGATTAGAATCGGACCAAGCGGCTTCAAACATTCTAAATGACGCTATTTTTTGTAGCATACTTTTTTCCCTCGATTAATGAACCTAAAGTAACATCTTCATAATATTGAATTTTTTATAGATCTAAAGCCGCTTGGTCCGATTCTAATCGCTAAAAAAATATATTCGTTTTTCTTCTTGAAAAATAATTTTCCATAAATTGTTTGACCTTTTGTTAATTTATATCCCCAAAGTATTTTTCTTTTAAAAGATATCAAAATTCAAAAGTTAAGAAAATAATTTTTGTTAGGTCACAAACGTTGATATCACGTGAAATCCCTTTCGAAAAATTAAATTTATCGCTTACATGTATATCTCATGAAGAACGAACCCGAGCATTTTTTATCACAACAAAGTACTTATACCTGTACGCGGACAATTGTTTAGCCTTCGTTACTAAAATTCTTTTAAAAATATCTGATTTTCCTTTATTCTTTAAATATGTATATTGAAATAAAAATTACCAAGGATTATATATTCCTTGACTTAGATCTACTTATAGAAAAAAATAGTCGGGTTTGAATTATCTTCATAATAAGATAAAAGCGATAAGTTTATTATTTTTCAAAGGTTACTTCGCAATAGATCTTAACTTCCTGTCAGAACTTTTGTTTGTCAATAAGGTTTTTGATCTATGGTTTCCACGTAAGGATTGTTGTAATTAACTATTAAATCAATCTTATAATTTATTTTTATATCTTATCTATATGTAATGACGTACTTTTATTGTGGAAGATAATATGTGCCTGTTTCGGATCAAGCGGCTTTAATAAATATTCTCCCGGAAAATCTTTAAACGACGTCTTTATGTAGAAATTATTATGTAATCTACACTTATGCATAAGTAAAAAGTATTTATATTCTGGTAGTTTCATCATTTTCATGTTTTATGTGCGTTACATTCTATATAATATTTTTAAAATATGAAAAGATTCTTTTAGAATTAAAAAAAAAATATGAAGTCAACATCACTGAGCATAGGTTTCAGCAAAAGTTCATCACATAAATCATCTATAGCACTGGCGACGTTCTAGTCACACCTGTCTTTAAACTGAATACCGGTGGTTTTCATGTGAAACAAGATGCTTTTGTGAAACACTATGTGCCCGGCGGCAACAAAATTCAAAAAAGAAATTTTTAGCATATAGGTCATAGTTAAGGTCACAAAGATCATTGGTGTCATTTGAAAGCACATAATTTGTGGTATATGCATACCAAATATAAAATCTCTATCTCATATTGTTCAAAAGTAATGGCGAAAGTTCGAAAAAGCTATTTTTACAATAGAGGTTACAGTCAAGGTCACAATGTCTTGACCTTGTTGGCTATCTAAAGAACTTAATTAGAGGAGCATGCACACCAAATATGAAATCTCTATCTCCTATGGTTCAAAAGTAATGGAAAAAGTTCGAAAAAAATATTTTAGCACATACGTAAAAGCACAGGAGAGGTCACAAGGTCATTGGCCTTAAAATCAGTTGAAAGTGCTTAATTAGTGGAGTATGCATTCCCAATATGAAGTCTCTATCTCTTATGATTCAAAAGTTGTGGTGAAGGTTAAAGTTGATTGCACACAAACAGCTTAACAGCTAAACAGACAAACAGACAGACAGGACAAAAAACAATATACGCCCCGAATATGTCGATTTGGACGCATAAAAATCTGAAATACACCATGGCTGTCTTACCCTAAAATGTAAAAGGTTTATGTTACGCGTCGTGACCCATAAGCCTTTATGATATGTGTTATCTTAATACACTAGTGCACAAATTGTTCTGCAGGTTAAATATCTAGTATTTAAACGGATGAGATATACACAATGACACAATTTCATTTAAACAGCATATTTTCTTACATTCCTCTAGCACTAAAATCCTTCTGAAAGATGAAAATTAAAAATCATTTTTCATTTAGTGTTGTCCACCGGTTTCTCTAAAAGTGAGGGATATAATTTTGGGTCAGTCTAGCTGTCCATCCGTCTGAATGTCTGTCTCTCAGTAACATTTTCGTGGTAATGCTCGACTAGTCTTTAAACTGTTGCTATAAAGTTTGCTAGCTATATCATATAAACCACAACTCAGTATGGTCTAAAGAGTACTCCTTTTGATTTTGATGTCAAAATAAAACATATAAGGCAAAGGTCTTGAAATTCATAATTATGTACATGTCTGTTTTTAATTAACACATATAGAGCTATTTCGTTACCGGACGATATCTTGAAAAGCATTGAGCTTTTGCTATGTAATCTTATATCAAAAGTCTCTATTATAATGGCAAAAGAAGAATCTACTGATTTTGAGACATTCAAAGGTCATTTTCATTATTTTATAAATTTTGTCTATTTTTAACACTTTCTTTTCCAGGCAATGTCATTAGAAACATTCTAACTTTTACAATGACATTTTATACCACAACTCCTTTTTACCCCCGCCAGCCCCTGTCCATATCCCCGTTTTTTCTTTATATTTTTGGTCATATTTCGTAAACAAAACTCAATCAGAACGTGTTACATCGATTACGTTCCAAGTTTGAGAGTAGGTCCCTGTGGAAGTTACGAATCACTCCCCTACCCACCTTTGCTATATCCATTCCCGGTTCTTTTACATTTAGCGGGGTACACAAAATTCAAATACACACAACGTTTTATGCATACTGTTGACAGTAATAATATGTCTCTAAATGAACGATTGCTCATTATTTTGGACTTGAAAAATATTTACTCGAGGAAGAACTTTTCAAATATTCTGCTCCACCTCAAGAACTGCTGGTCCAGTAAAAATCCTATCATGCCATAAAAATAATTGGTGTAAAAAGGAAACTCTGTTAGTTCAAATGAAGGTTTATGCCTTCTTTCAAAGTAAGTAGTTAAAGATTGTTGAAAATTTAATAGACATCTTTGACAAAAAATTTCAAAACGAAGCCATTTGTGTCTGAAATGATAAAACGTGTTTGAAAACTTCATTATAAATAGAAAATTCAATTTAATTCAGATAATATACGTGTATGTGAAAATAACGAAAAGCATTCGAGCTAAAGAGTCCATAAAACATTACAAAATTGGAGCCGACCAACACAGACCTCTGAAACATCAGAGATGGAATCAGTTGCCATGGAGAACTGAACATAGATCATGTTCTCAGTGATTGATCTAGAACACGGGGGGGGGGGTGTAAAATTTGTTAGACAAGCAAAATAATACATATATGTACATGTGTGGCCATGAGTGCCGAGTTAAGGACAAAATTAGCAGCTCCCCGCCGGCAAGTGGTGGCTTTTCTATATGAGGAAAAATTCTCGAGGGGGACGTTAAAACAACAAATAAAACAAATGCAATAAAAAAAACAATGTGTACATTTGTGTGCAGTTTTTCAGCCCTCTTTTAACTAATATAGACGACATTGTGGGTAGTAAAAGTATGTACATATCGTCGCCGACGATACAATGAACAAAATGAAAATATGTACCGTTTTACGCCACGAACAGTTTTCAGAAAAGATTTTTTTTTATATACTCAACAAAAAAAGAAACACAAATTGTTTTACTAATCAAAGAAATTTTTTAAAAAGTATATGGAACAACTATCTATTTTATACCTGTGACCCATTTAAAGAACATCATGGGCTTTTAAACCCCAATTGTTGAATTATCTCCCTTGATTAATCCTGTTTATGAAAATAGTGTTTTGCATGATTTCTTGTAAATCGGGGTTTTTTTTCAATGAAATTTCGAATTTAAAGAAACAATAAACATTCTTATTAAACCCATATTTATGCTGTGATTGCAATGTTGATGCTGCAATGCTACGCCTGAACAAAAATGAACGCAACAGGGCTCTAACAATGAAACTAACTGGAAGTTGCAACTGTGTACATCAATCGGCTTTGTAGCACGTCTCCACCAGCTAGGAACACGGATGACATACCAAAAACTGGCTTTCTGCGGGTTACCACACCCAGACACAACCGTCAGAGACCCCCCTCCCCCTTCAGCACCTGCGCAATCGACTCAAAACTGATGTACAAACTGCTGAAATCAGGATAAAGTGCACAGATTGTTCGCAAGAGACTGAGAGTAACTGGTATTCGAACACGATGCCCGTACACTGGAAATCCACTAGTATGCAACGCCATCACTGCCTTATAGCATACAACTATGCATTTATTATGTCAATTTATCATTACGTGATATGTGAACATATCTTTACGTTATATCCATTTTTTATGAGATGAGGTAAATATATCTTAACATCATGTCAATGCTGCATTACATGAAGTAAATACATCCTTTCATTATGTCAGTACTTCATAACTTGAAGGAAAAAAATTCATTATGTGAAGTGATAATGTGTTTACATTATGTTAAAACTTTATCATGTAAAATGAATGTTTCTTTACATCATTTCATTTATTTAATATGTGAGGTAAAAATTGCATTATGTGAAGTAAATTGTGTTTTATAATTAAACTTATTATTACATAAAGTCAAAAAGCCCATTCCTTTTTGAGAGTGTATATTTCTATTATATCAAAGCATTATAAGGTGATATGGATTCATCTTAATTTTACGGCGAGGGCATCATGATGTGAGGTGAGCACATCTTACCTTTATGTCAGTGCTTGATTACGTGGTGTAAAAAGTGTATAACATGATGTGAACATATCTTTATATTATATCAACACTTTATTACATTATGTCAAAACTCCATTCCGTGATGTGGATATATAATTACGTTATGTCAACTCTTTCTTATGTGATTTAAAAATATCTCTATATTGTATTAACTCTTTATCATGTTGATTTCCAAAGTTCATTGCCTGATGTTAAGGATTTCAATCCCTAATGGGACCAAATTCTCTACTCTTAAATGTCCGTCAAGTACACAATACTCTGATATTATATTAAAGCATTTTATAGTGGAAAAGGATTGCCCACGAGAAATTTTCGAAAAGTCCATTAATTAAGCAGTAGTTAATTAACAAAGTTTATGGGGAAAAGCGTTTTTTCAAAATAAAAATTCAAATAATATGAATATCAATAAATCCTATGGTGGAAAGATGTATTTAGATATTAAAAATAGAATGATAATTGAAATCAATTTTTTTACCAGCTAATTTTTTTTAATTGATTTTTTTTTATTAATTAAAAAAGGGGAGATAACTCTTACCGAAATTCAAGGTTATGAATTAGGACACATCCCACTAAACATACTTCTAGTAATAAATGGGAAGTATGTCTAAATAAACTGAGTATACAATGCCTACATATCTGTTATGTTTTCAATTTCATTGAATTTCTTTCTATTAGGGATTGAAGACCTTAAAATACATTTACATTACCTCAAAGCTGTATATCTAGTATATAATGAATGTTGACGACCGTGTTTTAATGACTGGTAAGAAGGGGGGGGGGGGTCCTGATTGATTAGGACGAATTATAGGCACATAATATCAACCCCCCTCTTTTCCCAGACATAACTTTACTATAAAAATTTTATGTTCATTGAAACTGTACAGCCCCCACCCCCACGTTTTGCTGAAGAATAGTCCACTAAGGGTAATGTAGTATATCTGGGAAAAAAATAGGACTGATCGAAGTTGAATCACTCTCCCTGAAAGGATTTTTTGGGGCTTGGACGATTGTTTTCTTGGCTTGTCAAGTTTTTTAGGGTAAATAATTTTTTTCTGGCTGACATACTCTTTCAAAAAAAGATGCTACGTCACTGGAATCAGTATTTTTTTTAACCATTCCAGGGCCAGAATTCCATTACAAAAAATCTACCAGTCGCACATCTTAATTTATTGAAATGCCTTAGTAAGCATGCATGGGCACATATCAGTGGCGGATATGGTAATCTTGAACAAGGAAGGGGGACGGTATATGGTTGGAGACCAAGGGCGAAAAGCGGAGAAGCTCTCAGGCCTTATAGTTTTATAGAATAAAGTTTTCAATTCAATTCAGCTAAACTTAATGTGAAACTAATGCAATGTCTAACAAAGTTTAAGACTTTTATTAAAAAAAATGACCAATTCAAAATAAAAAGAAAACAAATTGCTGCACGACTCATAATATTTGATTTATTTAATCATCAGATTAAATTAGTAAACACCATTGAATTTCGACGTGCCTTTAATTTACAGTCACAGTGTTAAGACCTTGCACGTTTTAAGATTGTCCACCATTTGTCGCTAAGAGTTTTCATTTAAAGATGCCATTCCCAAACCGCTGAGAATTTCTTCTACGACAGTTTTTTTCTCACCCATTTTTAGTGCTTGCGGTACGCGGAAAATACGTTATGCTCATATAAAGGCCGAGGATACCAGAGTTCGTATAACGTAATAATGAATCGACATAATGTAGAAGATTGCGCACAGTATGACATGAGTATGACATGAGGAGTCAGAGGAAATGTGGGTCACGTCTTTTTTCGGTATTTATGAGATGTATTTACAAAAAACAAATATCCCACGGAAGATGGGAATATTTAAGCTTTATCGTGGTCATATGTCCGGCTATCATATACGTCTAGTTTTCTCAAACACTTCGAAACTATTTGACAGTTTTCATATTTACGTTGATCGGGTAGTAAAAACATGCATGATGTGCACAATCTAGGGCTTGCGTAGGGATTCTCACATTTAAAACAGCGAGAGAAAACGTTTATCTTTCAAATGCAACAACTTAAACTTGACTAGACTTTTTAAAAATGAATAATTAAGACATTTTCTCTTCAAACAGTAACGGTTACGTAGGGGGAAGTCGTTTATGAGAAAGCCCATCGCAGGGGGAGTCGCAAAATAAAGTCAAATGCATATACTTGGTGTTGTTTTCGGATTCCAAAACTTCATAAGAATCCTTACAAAGATACATTGCAGGTTCCAGTAAATGTTCAACCAAGCCTCTTTCGTTACTTCTCACTAAAATATTGACAGTAGTGAAGGAAAAACTTCAAGAGTACTGTACAACTATATATTCAAGAAGTGGTGTAAATCAGATGTGGATACTTAAAAATTCTAAAGAACTTTTGGACAATTTGAAATCACAAGACTTTACAAAAATCAACAGCTTAAAAACTTACGACTTTTCAACTTTATACACAACAATTCCCCACGACAAATTAAAATCCAGGCTTTTTGATATCATTGATAGCTGCTTCTTCAACAAAAATGGAACTCGTAAATTTACTTACCTCGTCATTGGTTATTCGAAAAATTATTTTGTTAAAACAGATTCTGATTGCACACATAAGTACTCGGAAGTTGACATCAAGAAGATGCTTGAGTTTCTGATTGACAATATCTATGTGATTTTTGGAGACCAGGTATTCCAACAATCTATTGGAATTCCCATGGGTACAAATTGCGCTTCGTTTTTAGCAGACTTATTTTTATATTCATATGAAGCAGAATTTATGCAAAATCTTATGCGTGAAAAGAAGAAAACACTTTCTGTGGCCTACATCTCGACATTAAGATATATCGACGACGTATTGTCAATTAACAATAGTAATTTCCATTCCTACGTCGGCACGATATATCCTGTGAGCTTGAGATAAAAGATACCACAGAGTCCGACACTTCTCTTCATACTTGGATATTTTACTTGAAAAAGACACTAATGGTAATCTAACAACCAAGCTATATGATAAACGTGATGACTTTAATTTTTCTATCGTCAACTTCCCTTACTTATGCAGCAATATACCTTCATCACCTGCATACGGAGTATATATATCTCAGTTGATTCGATACGCAAGAGCATGCTCTACGTATGAACAATTTCTTAAACGAGGTAAATTATTGACAAGCAAGTTGATGAATCAAGAATATCAACAGTCTCGTTTAAAGTCATCATTTCGTAAATTCTATGGTCGATACAATGACCTTGTCAGCAAATACAATTTATCATTGAATGAAATGCTGACTGACGTTTTTCTTACCAATTTTTAGTCCATTATTTATACACTGAATTGACGACGGATTTTTTCCGTTATTTCCTGTTTATGAGAACGAGCACACGGCGGGTGTGACCGGTCGGCAGGGGATGCTCACTCCTCCATGGCACCTGATCCCACCTCTGATGTTTCGGAGGTCCGTGTTTGCTCTGCTCTTATTTTGTATACTAGTATTGTTTAATGGACGTTGAGATTGAATACTGTTCGTATGAACAATTTCTTAAACGAGGTAAATTATTGACAAGCAAGTTGATGAATCAAGAATATCAACAGTCTCGTTTAAAGTCATCATTTCGTAAATTCTATGGTCGATACAATGACCTTGTCAGCAAATACAATTTATCATTGAATGGAATGCTGACTGACGTTTTTCATACCAATTGTTAGTCCATTATTTATACACTGAATTGACGACGGATTTTTTCCGTTATTTCCTTTTATGAGAACGAGCACACGGCGGGGGGGACCGGTCGGCAGGGGATGCTCACTCCTCCATGGCACCTGATCCCACCTCTGATGTTTCGGAGGTCCGTGTTTGCTCTGCTCTTGTTTTGTATATTGTTTAACGGACGTTGAGATTGAATACTGTTCGTTATTTCCATATCCTTCTTTCATCTCTTTTATACTGCCAATACCTTTTTATTTACTCGTAGATATCTATAAATCTATGTTTCGTTATTTACTTTATGATATGAAGTTACGAAAAGAGATTTTTTCTGTGGCTTTATCAGTTCCAGAAAAAAATCAGCAATTTAGATTACATGAACAATTGGATTATATATCATCGGAGCACATGTGCTTGGGGACAGGACCCTCCCCCTCAGTATGTAATGTTCGTACATGTATATCACAAAAATTCAATTCACGAATTCAGAACCCTCACTTCCAATATGAAAGCCTCTCCATAAAAAAATCAACCAGATTTATAACATAAACAATTTCTTGATAATATCAACCATTTTTTTAATTAAAACAAGGCAGATCTCTGACGCGTTTCACGCCCCTTGACGTTTTCTTTGGAAAGGGGGTTAAATTTAACTGGTATATTCTCACGATTAGGTTCACACTTTATTATTTATTTATCATGTATAGTAACACATCTTCAGACACAAACGAATTAGTATGTTAATTGAGAATATTTTGGATAATCTGAGGTTAATACACATAGGTAAATGTACAGAATGAATGCTGAAGAAGGGACCGTATTGCATATTACCTACAGCGCTATAAAATGAGAAGTGTCAATGTAAAAATAATTAACCACAAACTTTGAAAAGAAGAAATATGAAAATACATTTCATTATCATGATACCCTCCCTTACCTATACAGTTCCTCAGAACATGTTACCCCCTTTACTTCTCCCCCTTTCGAAGTTTCGTGAAAACAAAGCATGGCGGGTTGTTGTACCAGAATCAGTCTGAGGCAACCAGCATTATACATTCATAGACAGGGCTCGAGGGCAACATGCGTTTTGTCAGACCCAAGAACCAAACTGTTTGCACGAGAAGATTAGACCGGGGGGCAAATAGTTTTGTTCAAGGGGTCGACAAAACACGTTTTGCCAGTTCTTGAGAACACATTCGATAAATGTTTTGTTATACATTTTACTGTTTATTATGATATAATCATAATGAAATTTTTGTTAACCCTCACTGCTTTGAAAAACTGTCAATTCCGAAAAGTCAAACAGCTATTATTATTTCGCGGTCAAACAGCTATTTATTTGACGTATGAAAACAGAAGAAATGTTATTCTTTTTAGTGTAAATTAATGTAACAATTTTTAAAAGTATAACAAACAAAAACTTCAGACAACTCACCTGAAAAATTTTGACAAGCAAAAAAAAAATGGGTTGGTGAAAGGAGGTAACAACAGTTTGACAACCAAATTGTATGAAAACATTATCAAATAATAGTTACTATAATTTAAGTATTCTGCAACAATAATAATAAAAACTAGATGCGATCTCGTTGCAAGCAACGAGTAGGTCTTCCGTCCCATATCTGATGGAATAAGACCTGTGTTTGGATAATTCCATTGATAGGCTAAAAAAGGTCAAAAAGGCACAAGAATTCTCAAAAAGGCACAAGAATTCTTCAAAATATGTTAAGAAACACAAAAAATGTAGGATCTGTCAATTCCAACCAACTTCCAGTTCTACTTATTCACTTCTGGTGCGACCGTATGTGCTCAAATCTACTTTCAACTCTACATCAAGCATGCAGTAATCGTCCCTGAAAGTTTCGATGGAATATACTCATTTTAAGACAACTTCCGGTTTGAGCGAACCTTACTTCCGATGGAAACATTAAGATGCTAGGCATTCTTTAGATCTCTTTGAAGAACAATAACATTCATTAGAAAATAAAAAAAAATCGCTAAACATATATTTTAACTACATGTACTTACAGTTAACAACGGAAGTGTCGACGGAAAAAATGAAAAATGAAAAAAATTAAAAGTATGCATATTGTTGGGAACATTATTTTGACCATCTTTTGTTCAATATTGCTTATCAAAATATTCACGCTTTTCGAGATATAAAGCGTCAAAGACATAGCATTGCAAGCATAAAATGTTCAAATTTTTAGTATATATTGTTGCAAATCGTTAAGTTGAATATCTTTGCTTCAGTAATGTATCACAAAATATTGATCATTAAAGAGTTAAAGCCGAGAGACTTTTGGCCCCTATATGCCCCTAATTTGAAGGGCTAACCCCATTTTCTGGATATCACATAAAATATCTTATTATATTGCACATCTTTTATTATATATGTCTTCACAAAATATTAACAAGCAAAAAGATATAAAAGAAAACGTATCAATTTTTGCGAGATGCGTATGAGCCTATTTATTGAGCCCAGGCGAGCTTCAAATCCTTTTGCACTGGAAAAATATAGACGCAAGAAAGCAATCTACTATCCTTCCTCTATCTTCCCTGAAAATCTCAACTCAATACCTTCATTCGTTTTTGAGTGATTGCCAAGACAAGCTGACCCTCTGAATATCAGTAAATCGTCCATATCTCACGACAGGAAGTGACGACGTATATATAAAAAATTTCCAATAAGGTTCAGACTAATATCAATCAGATCTGAATGTTTCGTGAAAATCGACCGACCGGTTTCCGAGAACTCATGTGCACAAAATCGGTAAGAAAAAAATAATAGGGAAAAAGAAACCGAACGAAAACAATAAGGTCTTCCGTTGGAAACAAAAGACCTTAAAAATGTTCCAAATTATTAATCGGGTTGTTCTTTTTTTATACAGAGGCTTTCGTATTGAAAATGAGGGTTCTGATTTCGTGAATTGAATTTTTGTGATATACATGTACGAACATTACATACTGAGGGGGAGGGTCCTGCTCCAAGCGCATGTGCTCCGATGATATATAATCCAATTGTTCATGTAATCTAAATTGCTGATTGTTTTCTGGAACTGATAAAGCTACAGAATTTTTTTTTTTCGTAACTTCATATCATAAAGTAAATAACCAAACAAAGATTTATAGATATCTACGAGTAAATAAAAAGGTATTGGCAGTATAAAAGAGATGAAAACAACACCAAGTATATGCATTTGACTTTATTTTGCGACTCGCCTGCGATGTGCTTTCCCATAAACGACTCCCCCCTACGTAACCGTTACTGTTTGAAGAGAAAATGTCTTGATTATTAATTTTTATAAAGTCTAGTCAAGTTTAAGTTGTTGCATTTGAAAGATTAACGTTTTCTCTCGCTGTTTTAAATGTGAGAATCCCTACGCAAGCCCTAGATTGTGCACATCATGCATGTTTTTACTACCCGATCAGCGTAAATATGAAAACTGTCAAACAGTTTCGAAGTGTTTGAGAAAACTAGACGTATATGATAGCCGGACATATGACCACGATAAAGCTTAAATATTCCCATCTTCCGTGGGATATTTGTTTTTTGTAAATACATCTTATAAATACCGAAAAAAGACGTGACCCACATCTCCTCTGACTCCGAAGCGGTGAAAATCTACTCCCCCATACGTTGATAACGACTCCTCCATACTTTGTAGCGACTCCCCCGCGTTACCCGTTGTATACGGTGAATTCGGAGGTGACGTCAATGATGTCAACTTAACTTGTCAATTTGGAACATATACGACATGTTTGGTTCTTATCACAACGCTCTCTAAAATCACTTTAAAAATTAAGGTTTAAACTGAAAACTCAGATTATCGTGTTTAATCTGAATATGCGTTTCTTTTTTTTTTTTTTTTTTTTTTTTTGTTGAGCACATAAAGGTAGATTTTCACATTTTCCAAAGTTACTTTCCATTTCGGGGTCGATTTAGGGTCACGATAGAAGTAATATATGGTACTGTTTTCCCTCAATAACATAACCAAATTTGCAGGACAACATCCCATAAATACAATTTAAATGGCTGTATGTATGTTTACTAGCTTTCCTTTGTTGCTCCAAACTCTGCCAGTAGATATACGGTATAAGATCTGCCTGGAGAAGTATGATATAAAAGACCTTCAGAACATGTTTAACTATATGGTATAAATAATTTATAGGAAGAATGAGAAAAATGATTATATATCACTGAGGATTTGAGGTAATTCATGCAAGTATTGTTAACACAGAGAATAAACATGTTTGTCGTCATAATGAAGGTTTTCTAGTGGTACAACAAAAATGGTTGTTTCAAATATGTTACAAGTAGAAATTAGATTATTGAAAAGTCTTCAATAACTTTTTTTTATTAATTGCGATATTGTTTTCTTGTAGATCCATTCTCTAACAAGTTTGTGGGCGATTACAGCGTGTGGAAGACAGAGATATCAGGTGAGCGTCTATCCAGAAAAAAGAAAAGAGTTGTATATACCAAGCCTAATACGTATTTTTTAAAACAGCTCTTCAATTGGTTAAGGTTTAAAAAAGATCAACAATAACAAGTTGCTGCCCTTTAAAAAAGGACTGCAATACGTGGACCATATGCTTGTGTTTCTATACGAAATTTAATTCTAGACAATTTCTAGGTTAAGTGAATATTCATGTAGGTTCGTTCACATGTTCTATTAGTGGAGTTTTATGAAGAGACTTACTTTTACAATCGACGACTGACTTTTACAATTTATACATAGACCAACTCCATTACTTAAAATGTAAAAGTCAGCTGTCGAATGTAAAAGTAAGTCTCTTCATAAAACTCCATTATCTGCCTACTTTGACTGATAGTACGTACTTTCATAGCAGAATTGTTAAATGTTATCTCCAATTCGCCTATATAGTTTTGTCATTTAGAAAAAAAAAATGAACTATATTTATACATGTAACCTATAATGGCTGGGACTTTTCATCTGTTCTGGATTTATACGGAAGAAATCCATAATTGGAAAAATATGTCTGATGATTCACGTGTAGCACAGCTCTGTAGTACGCAGATTTTTTTTTCAGAGTCCCTCCCCCCTTCCTCCACATGGAAAACTGTATCAAGCTGTATTTGGAATGCTGTATATCAAATTATGTTTGCGAGGCTTGATGCACAAAACAAATGTCGATAAAGACTTATTTTATCTTTTAAAACCTAGAACTATTCGTAGAATTATGTTCTTAATTATGTTCCCCAAACGAAGTTGGGGAACATATTGTTTTTATTCTGTTTCTTATTATTATTATTCTTTTTTCTTCTTATTTCTTCTCCGGTACTTTTTTGTCCGGAAGTGTTCTCAGAAATTGTTCACCAAACTAAGTTAAAACCTTTTTAGGGTTAGTAGGCATGTTGTGTAGATGTGCTGAACGAAGGTCATTTTGCGCGCATTCGCATGCACGTGCGGGCGCGTGCAATGAGTAAAATGACTGATATATTTAATATGGTTGTAACTTTTATATTTTTTGATAAAATGTTTTGAAACTCATTATTTAAAGATATATAAGATGTGTAGATAAGATGACATGGTCAAATTTACATGAACTCACGCGCATGCACGTGCGCTTTGCTCTGATTGGCTGAAAAAGAAATCTTAATATCTTTTTTGTTTTATGATGAAATGCTTTGAAATTTATAACATAGACATGCATTAGGATGTACTACAATATGGTATATAAAATTTTTCATCAAATCACGCGCATGCACGTGCGCTGCAATCTGATTGGCTGAAACTTTAAATGACTATAACTCCCTTGGTTTTCAACCAAACAGTATGAGATTTAGAACATAGATAGACATAAAGGACTCCTACAAGATGGTATGGTCACCATTCAAATGTATGCACGCACGTGCACATGTGCTTTGCTCTGATTGGCTGAAACAAAAATCTCAATATCTTTTCTGTTTTTTCACAAAATGCTTTGAAATTTAAAACATAGGCATACTTTAAGATGTCCTACAATATGATATATAATGATTGTCATGAAAACACGCGCATGCACGTGCGCTGCAATCTGATTGGCTTAAACTTTAAATGGCTATAACTCCCTTGTTTTTCAACCAAACAGGATGGGATTAAGAACATAGACAGACATAATGGACACCTACAAAAAGGTATGGTCATCATGCACGTGCGTGCACGTGCAATGAGTAAAAAGTGTAAACAAGATGATATCGTCATTACGCTCATGCAATCACATGCGCACGCCTGCATTGCTTAAATTTGAAATACTTGGTATACTTTCGGGAAAACTGTTTATGTCTTAAATGCATAGATTTTGCCTTCTTTGATGAAACTTACAGGGAATATGGCACAAGAAGGGAGTTGGGGAGAGTTTGGGGAACATCTGTAACGGTTCCCGTTACAATTAGCACTAGTTATGTTCCCCAAACGGAGTTTGGGAACATATTGTTTTTACTCGGTTTCTTATTATTATTATTATTATTATTATTATTATTATTATTATTTTTCTTCTTTGTTCTCCGGTACTTTTTTTGTCCGCGAGTGTTCTCAGAAACTGTTCACCCAACTGAGCTAAAACCTTTTTAGGGTTAATAGGTGTGTAGTGTAGGTGTGCAACACGAAGGTTATTTTGCGCGCATACGCATGCACGTGCGGGCGCGTGAAATGAGTGAAATGACGGATATACTTTATATAGCCATAACTTTAACATTTTTTGATGAAATATTTTAAAACTCATTTATTAAGGATATATTCATAGTGTAGATAATGTGACACTGTCAAATTAGCACGAACTTACGCGCATGCACGTGCGCTTCGCTCTGATTGGCTGAAACTAAAATCTCAATATCTTTTCTGTTTATTGACGAAATGGTATGAAATTTAAAATATAGGCATACTTTAGGATGTCCTACAAGATGATATATAATATTTTCATGAAATCACGCGCATACACGTGCGCTGCAATCTGATTGGCTTAAACTTAAAATGGCTATAACTTCCTCGTTTTTCAACCAAAGAGGATGGGATTTAGAACATAGACAAACATAACAGACTCCTACAAGTAGATATGGTCGACATGCACATGCACGCACGTGCGTGCACGTGAAATAAGTAAAATTACAAATACACAAGATTAAAACGTATTTTTTAATACTTTTGGATAAAACGCTGTAATTCCTAGTATATAAATAGTGCAGACAAGATGATAAGTCATTACGCACATGCATTCAAATGCGCATGCGTGCAAAGCATAAATTTGAATATACTGAATATACTTCTGGGAAAGCATTGTTATAGTCTAAAAGGCATAGAGTTCGTCTTATTTAATGAAGCTTATAGGGAATAAGGCACCAAAAGGGAGTTGGGGAGCGTTTGGGGAACATCTGTAACGGTTCCCGTTACAATTAGCCCTAGTTCAAGTTGTTATTTTATATTCTGCAAGTTCTTCTTACTTTTCAGTGGGGATCCGGATTAGAATAGGTCCTCAGTAACCCCTTGCTTGTCGTAAAAGGCGACTAAATGGGGCGGTCCTTCGGTTGAGACCGTATAAACCGAGGCCCCGTGTCACAGCAGGTGTGGCACGATAAAGATCCCCCCTGCTCAGTGGCGGATTTAAGAGGGGTGCACCCGGCGCGCGCCCCCCTAAAATTCTCAGTTATTGTAAATCACAGTTTCGTCTAGATAATGTAAATATGTCTTCTTGGTAGACCTCATTTTTACCCTACAAATCTTTAGAACCCAGAAGCTTCCGGGGGCTTTATCCCCTCGGCCCCCTGACCCCTTGCCTACTTTTGGCGCCCCCTCTAACTTCAATTCCTGGATCCGCGCCTGCTGCTCAAAGGCCGTGAGTGCCGAGCATAGGCCTAAATTTGCAGCCCTTCAACGGCAAAGGTGACGTCTCCATATCAGTGAAATATTCTGGAGAGGGACGTTAAACAATATACAATCAATCAATCAATCAATCAACCTACTTTTTAAAATGCATCTGCCTTAGAATCAATGCTTTGTATACAAGAATAGATATGGGTTACCCCATATCCAAAGATATTCGACTTTTAGATTTAATATGTTTAACAGTGTTTATAATGACGTTAATAAAAAAAACTGCACTGTCTAAATATGGAACTGTTGTAAATTTCGTGAGTCCATAGCATTACGGTCACCCAGTCTCCTAACAAACAGTACACATAGGCCTAGTGTCCGCAAGACCAACATTAGCCTTGGTCTACACACGTGCGATGGAGCTGTCAAACGCATCCAGCGAGCTCGGAGAAACACGTTTTGTTTTGCCGAGAAGTTACGATGGCAGACAAAACTTTTCTTTTCTTAATTAGATCATATGAATACGAATTCTGATTAACGAAAATTACACAATCCCTGTTGAACTATATATAGTTTGTTCTAACATTTGCATCTGCAACAACTTTTGTTTAAAATGGTTAGGAAAATCAGGACCGGGTCGGAAAATTTTAAACTGAAAACCTTTATTGTTTTAAAAATTACTGAAATATACTAATGTATTCGTCGCAGAAATTACTTACATTATTCAAGTTCTATATAAAATGGTATGCTGAACTTCAACACGAACCCGAATCTCAGTTCTCGTTTTGCCACACATACCCTACAGTTTACAAAGTGTACACACGAGCAGAAGCCGGCCAGGGATTGAAAATTCCGTCATTTAATAATACACACACACAGAAAGATTATTTTTTTCTTTAAGCTTTAAGAAGAAATTGTATGATAATTAACGGACTATAAACATGTACTTAATACAATTGTTTATATAGTATTATCAATTCATCGGTGAAAAGATATGAATCGAAGAATGACCTAAATGTTCTCTGTTATCAAACATGTAAAAAAAAAAAGGCTGAGGAGGGAGCGAGCGTAGGAATATTGATATTTTTTATTTGCATTTCGGGGGAAAGTGACTTTCTAATAATATTTTGACGTTATTTTTGATTTCTTTAACGTATGACATACACAATTTTACTCTTATCATGAAAAATAATGTTGTATCTACTTATAATGATGGAACTATTTTGGTCGGACCAATTTGTGTGAGTCGCCGCTGAATACAGTAATATATCTTGCATAAATAGTATGCACTAATCGAATATATTAATAAATGTATATGTATAAGAAAGAAATTCGGATTTGCCAGTAATTTAATAAATACGATAAGCAGATTTAAAATCGAGATTTGCCGATTTAACGTGATATATTCTAATTCGAATAGGGCAAATTATTCTACGGGAAGGTTGTCTTAAGGGGTCGAACTCTCTAAGTTGCAAATTGTCGGGCCTTTCCGACTGGCGGAAGTTGTTTTTCCCGACCTCTGACAGAAAGACCCAAGGTGAAACGATTGCAAAATCTCCAGCATTCTCGTGCATGCGTAGCCTGACGTGCGCCCAGTGTAGAATTCAAAACTCTAATCAATCCCCTTTACACAATTTATGTCATGGGCGTTTCCCTCAGAGATTAAATAAATTTTCTTTAGATCTTGTAAAAATTCATCTGTAATCTTTCCTGATAACACAAATACAAGCCTATGATACGGGTTTTAATTAAGACTGTTTTTATTTTTTTTAAAGTTTCAACATTGGAGAAGGTGAATTTTTTTCAAATATTTTTACATAATTGGTTATTATATAAAAATTACAATTTAACAATTACTGCAATTTCTTGAAAAACAAAAAAAAAATTAAAGCTGATATTCAGAAAATTCAAACTGATTACTGATAGAATACTGCTCATAATATTAATTATTTAGTATAAACTATTTTGCTATAAGAGTAAAGAAATAAATATAATGAGCATAATTATAATTTGTGTCAACATTGGTTAAGCTATTATGAAAATAATGTATGACTTGCTCTCTCCCGACTCGGGGGTCAGCAGTAGAGTTTTTAAAAGAAATCTCCAGAAAATCTAAATTTAGTTGTTAACGGGATAAAAGGAATAAAACAATATCGTTGCTCGGGTAGTAAGAAGAAAAGTTTTAACTTTAAGTCAGTCGATCGAGACAGAGACATAACTACATGTAGCAGGAGCGGGCAATATAATTCACCATCATTTTTTTATTACAATAGGCGCACTTTTTTGGTGCTAAAAAGATTACCTTCATGATTTTAAATATTCTGTTTATTTCATATCAACACTTCGCGGAAGCTTGGTATAATCAGGCCTTATACGTTTCATAGTTACCGAATTACCATGAAATAGATTTTTTTTAAACTTTCTTCTAATTTTATGTTTGGTGTTGATGAGCATAGCTAAGTTTGGACAATTTGTAAGATTTTAACACATAAAGAGAGAGAGAGAGAGAGAGAGAGAGAGAGAGAGAGAGAGAGAGAGAGAGAGAGAGAGAGAGAGAGAGAGAGAGAGAGAGAGAGAGAGAGAGAGAGAGAGAGAGAGAGACATTAAATTTAGAAAGATTTACGTTTCAATTAACATCTCATCCACAATCAAATTATCAGACAAATTTTATTTGTAAAGGAATTTAGGTTGTCTAAAAACTTGTCTTTGTTCTAAATTCTATAAAGTGAACTTCAATATTAAACATAAAAACAAGTCCTTTCATATATGAAATGTTATATTAATTTCTTTATATACCAACTTTTCTCAAAAGCCAGCTTTGTTTAATTAAGATAATTTAAATGAAGGATCTATAAATTGTCTTTTATCTCTATTAAACTTTAAAAAAAAAGGTTTTCGCCTAAACTACTTCATAATTAAAGATACATTGGCTATTATTGTTTAGATGGATTATTATTTTAGGTATACGAAAAGACAATATGCACTTTAAAGCCGTATCGTTGATCCTACAAAGGGAAATAACTCTGTATAGAGAATCGTATTATGGGCAGCGTATTATGCATATATAGGCCACGTGCATGTTCTCAATAGTAGCAAGATTAGGTCGGGCGTGAGACATTTTCATAGCAAAAAATATAGGTATTAGTTTATCATTTATTTAGCTGTTAATATATATACATGTCACACATTTTCCGATCGCAAAGTGTTGTAAATGCGCGTGCGCCAATTGTGAAAGGGCCTTTAATAAATAAATAAATTTAAATTAATTTAGAATTTAGACCAGAATTGAGCAGTCAATATAAAAAGATTAGAAAAGTCCAGATGTAACTTGAGATGTTTCGGGCTTGTCAAACCGCACGTGACATTTGGTGCGTCTAGACTGACGTCACATGACGTATGTAAGCTGCAATACCAAGAAAAGACCTGAACAGTGCTGAAAATTATTGAAGAACATTTTGTTTACTATTTATCTTCAATATACATGTATATCCATTAAATCATGGCGAGTTAACTTTTTGTTGAATATTTGCCTTTAGTCTCACGAGAACGTAGCTAAAACAATTGATGCATTTTGGGTCCAAATTACGGCATAAAAAAATTCTATCGAATGATTGTGCAGTGGTCCGAATTTTCGGTGTCAAGTCAACTCGTACACAGACCGAGTCATACACAAACCTGGTCGTATACAAAAAGTCAACTCGTACACAAATCAGAAGTCAGCTCGTACACAACGTTTTATTTACAATTGTTAGGAAGCATTTTTATATGAATAATGTATAATCTAGAAAAAATAAAGTAGATACGAAGAGATGTTTTGATTTTTAAAACATTTTCATAAATACTTTAAATAATGGCTTAACATTTTAATAACGTCTCTTGTTAGGTCTAAGGAAGTCTAATAGATAAATAATTGTTATACCAACACAAGCCCGGCGGTTTCTTCGAACGGCGACAAACACTAATTATGTTCCCCAAACGAAGTTGGGGAACATATTGTTTTTACTCGGTTTCTTATTATTATGTTCCCCAAACGAAGTTTGGGAACATATTGTTTTTACTTTTTCTGAATTTTTTCTTTGTTCTCCGGTACTTTTTTGTCCGCGAGTGTTCTCGTAAACTACTCATCCGATCTAGGTGAAACCTTTTTAGGGTCACTAGGTATGTTATGTAGATGTGCGGAACGAAGGTCATTTTGCGCGCACGTGCGTGCAGGTGCGCGCACGTGTAACACGTGAAATGACCAATATAATAGATTTAGCCGTAACTTTTTAAATATTGGATGAAATGCTTTGAAACTCATAATATAAGGATATAATAGTAGTATAGACATGATGACATGGTCAAAATAGCAAGATCTCACGCGCATGCAGGTGCCCTTCGCTGCGATTGGCTGAAACTTAACTTCTAAATATCTATTTTGTTTTCTGACAAAATCCTTTGAAATTTTGAACATAGTCTTACATTATGAAGATCTACAGCATGATATATAAGAATAATCATGAACGCACGCACATGCACGTGTGCTGCAATCTGATTGGCTAAAACTTTAAATGCCTACAACTTTCTTGGTTCTCAATAATACAGGGTGAAATTTCAAATATGAATAGATATAATGATTGCCTACATTATACTACTATCAAAAGTAAATACATGGACGTGCATGCACATGCGACCGCACACAATGTATTAAAAGACAGTATACTTGAGTGTTTGATGTTCATGCAGAATTAAGAACTTCTAAATGTCAAGACATGTAACATACTGAAGCATGCAGATCTTTTTACCCTTGACCTTGAAACTTAGGTCAAGGTCACTGGTAACCTGAATAAAATGTTGATATTAACTATTTACCAAAATCACCTTGACCTATGAACTTGAAATCGACCTTAACCTTTGTCCTTGACCCAAGGGTAAAAAGAAACATGAAGTACATGTACATGTATCTAGAAACACCCCTCAGAGTTTATTTCGGTTGACAGGTTAGAAGTTAAAGAGGTGGTGGTTTTTAATGACCTTGACCTTTCATCCAAATGTCACAATCAATCTTAAGTTCTTGGAATAAGATACAACATTCAACTCCAACGTTAAATAGGTTAAGAATAAAAATACCCCCCCCCCCACACACACACACAAACAAATCAAATATATGGCAACGTAGAGAATCACTGTTAAACTCAAATAACACCTCGGACCCACATAAAATTTCAGGAAAACTGCAGAAAAGAGCTCGAGGAAAGTGTATTAAAATATTTCATTTGAGTTTCCAAAGTATATAGAAATTATTAATTCATACAGAAAAAATTACAAATCCTGTCGTGTTTAAAATTAAAGTGCAGATGACCAAAGTTGGCATATAAGCCTTTTATAGCCTATTTATTCAGATGTCGTTAATAGCATTCGATTCTACTGATTTGAAATAATATTTTAATACCAAGCATCTTTTGTTTAATTTACCTTTGAAATTTATTTGAATTTTTTTTAGAATTACGCAATCCCCAGAAATAGCGATTTTCGGTATATTAAAAAATCAATATACATGTACGCTCCTTCGTAAAATAATCAGATATTTGCATTCATGAAAAAAATATTAATAAGAAGGTGTTAAACTATATAGGTCACATTAGCTGACACGAATGTCTTTTTAAACATCTCTTGTAAAACCCAGAGAGTAGCCCCCTATGCATTGCAAAAAATGAATAGTTCCGGTCAAAAAACCTTTATATATTTATTTACAAAGTATATAAAATTTACCAGGCACAGGTATCAGAGTTGTCAAAATGGCCTGAGAGGAAATATTAAAAAAAATTCTGAACAGAAAGGAAAATCCCTTTTCCATGTATGGAACTACTATTGAATAAGTTCATTTTGATTGGTTTGGTATTTGCGTGATACCCTTAGTCGACTTTAACCCTGCCTTGTCGTCGGAATAAAACCAACTTTGAGCTCGAGGTTAAAATAAGTAGAGAAATAAAATGTGAATCGATATATTAAAAATATGACATATGCTTGAAAAATGGTAAATTTATATATGTATTTTTTTTCTTTGATTCGCGGGATAGAAAGATATGTTAATCGCTTAATCAACATGCCATAATCATCTTGCATATGCATGTACATGTACGTGTGCTCGCATGCAAAACGTTAAACAATTTATCGTTGATACAATATAGTTGATATCATTGTAACTTTTATATTCTTAAATGAAATCTTGGGATACTTAGCATATTTATAAAAAGTCTTAGAGGAATAAGGCACGATAAGGGACATGGGGAGCGTTTGGGAACATCTGTAACGGTCCCCGTTACAATTAGCACTAGTTATTATTTTTCTTCTCGGGAAAATTTTGTCCGCGAATGATCTTGTAAAGTATACATCCGATTAAGGGGAAACCTTTTTAGGATAAGTAGGCATGTCATGTAGATGTGCGGAACGAAAGTCATTTTGCGCGCACGTGCTTGCAAGAGCGCGCATGTGCATCACGTGAAATGACTAATATAATGTATATTGCCGTAACTTTTCTATTTTTTGATGAAATGTTTTGAAACTCATAATGTAAGGATATATTAGTAGTATAAGCAAGATGACGTGGTCAATATGGCAAGATCTCACGCGCATGCACGTGCGCTACGCTCTGATTGGCTGAAACTAGAGTCCCAATATCTTTCATGTTTTTTGACAAAATCCTTTGAAATTTTGAATATAGCCATGCAGTAGGATATCCTACAACATGATATATAGCGGTTATCATGAAAACACGTGCGTGCACGTACGCTGCAATCTGATTGGCTGAAATTTTAAATAGCTATAACTCCCTTGGTTTTCAACCAAACAGGATGGGATTGGGAACATAGATATATATCATGGACTTCTACAAGAAGGTATGGTCACCTTGCACATGCATACACGTGCGTGTACGAATGCTGCAATCTGATTGGCTGAAACTTTAAACAGCTATAACTCCCTTGGTTTTCAGCCAAACGGGGTGTGATTTAGAACATAGATAGATGTAATGGACTTCTACTGTACAATAAGGTATGGTCAACATGCTCATGTATGCACGTGCGTGCACGTGAAATGGGTAAAATCAATAATAAACTTAAATGAGCGTTTTTTTTAAATACTTTTGGATTAAATACTTTAATATTTAGTATATTAAAATATATAGATTGTGTAGACAAGATGATATGGTCATTACGCACATGCATTCACATGTGCACGCGTGCAATGCTAAAATCTGAATGAATTTGGCGTTGTTAAAGTCTCAGCTGCATAGATTATGTCCTTTTTAATGAAGCGCGCATGAAATATGGCACCAAAAGGGATATGGGGAGCGTTTGGGGAACATCTGTAACGGTCCCCGTTACAATTAGCACTAGTTACGTTATGCTCCTAATTTCGTCCATTTTCACCTTCTTTAAACTTCACCACGGTGTGAGAGACTTTTTTTTTTTTTAGTAAAAACTAAGTTTTTGAAAACTTTTTTAACAGTCCTATTAAACAGGGAACACTAGTATTAGTAATAAAATTTTATAATTTAATGCAATTAAACTGCTTTCTGTATGTTTTTCTACATTGGTTCTACATATAATCAAAGTAAAACTTATACTTAGTATTTTAAAGGAAACGTTGGGTCTAAAAAAACTTTTTGATATTTCATTCATTGAATGATCAATAATGAATTTTACCTGTCACTGCCATTTGTTTTAACTTAATTATAAAGTAAAAAGACATCAAAGTTATGAGTAAACTGGCTGCTGGAGGCTGCCATGTTGAGAGATAAAGTTATCGCGCTTGTTAAATATTTCCCACAATCCTCACTTTTATGACGTATTGCAGGCCATTTGGCTCCAAATGTAAACATTATCATGTCGGAATCAAGTTGTGAAAATGTGCCAATTAAGTGTGTGCATTTTGATTTTGGATCTGAATGTATTATAGGAAATATAATTTCACATTCCTTTGTTCTAGTGTTTCAGAATTCAGGAAAATAAAAGAAGGAATTAATAATAAAAAGCCATGAACTGGTCGGATTCAACTTTAATTAAAAACTTAGCTGAAAAGGTTGTATTATTTTACATGATTTTAATTAAAACTTTTTAAATTTCTATGTGCCAAAAAGGATGTTAATATAATTCCTATAAATTAAGAATTGCTTAAATTAGCTTATTTCTGAAAGAAGGAATTTTATTTTCCTGCAGTCATAAACACTTTGACTCTATACATCTGGCATTTAATCTGTCTACAATACGTCAGCAGCGGCCATGATAAGGTTTTCCCCATGCTGCTCCAATTAAGCTCTCAAAATCAAATTTTACTAGTGTTATCAGCAGTGCAGAGTTATAAGATGCAGCTTTTCTTTTTATATGAGAGGCACAGTTTTATATATAGAAATTAAAATTCTGACCAAACGTTCCTTTTAAATAAAATGTGTACGTGTTCCGTATATATATATATGTTATTAACTTAACTAATAACTTAACGTTATGGTGCCATTAAATTTCTTAACCTTCTAAATGAAATATATTTATATATATCTATATATTACTTGCAAGAGAGAAAACTATTTTTAAAATGTCAAGTTTACGTATTACAATTTGTTGAGGTGATGTTTAACAATTAGGAATCCAATTTAATCAATTTTATTTTGTCGTTTAAGATATTAGAAAATTAAATCCACAAAATCAAGAAATGGACTTCTCATTTATGTATCAAATTAGTATTTAAATAACAAAAATATGTACACGTTGACACCTCAAATCTAAAATCTATCTGCACATATCAGTGGTATACAGGTAATTTCAGAGGCATAAAATAGATTGAAATATACAAGAAAAACCTTTGTGTACGGGTTGACTGCTTAATTTTTGTACACTGAGGAAAACTATACCTTAAATAACATAGGAAAACCTACGTATGAATGGCATTAGTTTGTGTACGAGTTGACTTCTGATTTGTGTATGAGTTAACTTCTGATTTGTCTACGAGTTGACTTTTTGTGTACGAGTTGGTTTGTGTACGACTCTGTTTGTGTACGAGTTGACTGTAAATCAAATTTTCTCTTCGCACAGGCATTGCTTTAAAAGATCGCAGTTACGAGCGTCGCTTTGCGACGCTCGCTGCACTCGCTATGAATGCCATATCATATATAAGTCACCATTTTTTTTTCAATTAGGTCAAACATGAAGGCCAATATTGACTTGATAGGTCAAGTGGTCAGAAATCATAGCATGCTCAAAAATATTATATATATTGCTTAAGGTAATGCACATGTAAAATATAAAAGCCCTATCTCTTCTAAATCAAAGTTCGTAAGGAAGAATAACATTTTTGAAGAGTCTTCAAGGTCACAGTCACGGGGTAAAAAATCATAGTGTTTAAAGAAAAGTCTTGTCACAAGTGATACACATGTGTTATATGAAAGTTCTATCTCTTCTCATGATTCAAAAGATGACCAAAGTTAAATTTTTTGTCACAGTGACAGACGGACATATACACTTACAGACGGACAGATGAATGAAATTAAATGTCCCCTCGCTTTCTGAATGTGGGGGACAAAAATTAGGAAAACACACCAAAAGGGATTGACTGACCATAACATGATAATTCATAGAGAAGCTTTCTTTAAAAACTTGCCAATGGGTCTTCTTTCAATATGTTAAATTATATTTTGAAAGTTTTTACGTATAAAAAAAAGTCATATTTGTCAATTTAAGTAACAGATCAATATCGCCTGACTGCACCATGCATGATGAAAATTCAGTTTTCTTAATACCAGAACCTCTTTTTCTCTAAATTAAAAATACAGTGTATAAAGAATTTTTGATTATTTCCAAGTTAAAAATTGTTTAAAAATCA